>NW_027481948.1:300000-397500 GCF_051107435.1 Chaetodon auriga
ATTTATGACATGCAATCTGTACATGTATTGTCAGGCTTGTTTCTCCCACATATCTTTTGCCACATTATTTACAAATCACCATATACACACATTTTTGAAAGAAATATTCCCCTGTCTGGCGCTTTTAAACCCCTCTTATTCGCGCAAGTCGTCTAGCAATCCTTGTCGTTCGAAATAATTCCAAAAATGGCCCTGGAGTGCCCTCTGCTGGATAAAGCCGAGAACAGCACTTTGGTGGCTTGTTTAAAATCCTCTGTCTGTGTGTATATTCTGTGGAACCGTGATAATTGTCATTTGAAATAAACTTTTTTGTCCAATTGGTTGTGTAGAGTGAATATGGGTCCGTTGAATGTGGTTGTGTCCAAGAAATTAACCAAATTGTGATGACCTACGGATTTACATTTTATACAGCGATTATGCTTGTTAAGATGTACAAAAACATTACAAATTCCTCCTCCTCAAATATAAATAAATAAATCAAGTTTTTAATTGCTTGGATGTCGTCTTGTGTATCAATCTTAGTATAAAGGCTGTCCACATCAATTGTGAATAGAAAAGAGCGGACCTTGTGTGTAAAGTCCGGATCCTGGCATTGGACTCTGTTCTGCGCTGGTGTGTTTGGATTGTTGTTTGACTTACGGATGGGCTGCTGATACCGCCACGGTCGGTAGTTATTCCAGCCATTATTGCGGATGATGTACGGGCGCTGGTTAGATGATGAGCCGGCGGTCACACGCGGGCGTCCTCCGTCATACCAGCCGGTGCGCATGTGGCCGCGCGGCGCTGCTACAAAAGTCTTCGGGGACTGTTGGATAACCACGGCGGGACTGCTGGTCAGCTCTGGTCAATTGTGAATGTTTGTGAAAGACAACATTGTTTATTTTGACCACCGTATGTAGTTACTGTGAAAAATGTAACAAGTGTTCATCTTGTCTCATTTTGTGCTTGTCTCGCTCATATAGCGTCATTTTGCCAGGAAAATCAAAGGAAAGTCAATATTTAAGATTCATTTCTTTTTCTGTGTCAAACTGTCTTAGAATGACAATCCCACTTTAGAAACATCAATTGTGCATGTTTTTGAAGGACAACGTGATTTATTTTGACTTGGTTACTGTGAAAAATGCAACACGTCTCATTTTGTGCTTGTCTCGCTCGTACAGTTTGAGATTGACAGTGAAATCAGATGAATGTCACTATTTAAAACTCAGCTGTTGTTATGTGTCAAACTGTCTTCGAATGACATTTCCCCTCCCCACCCTCTGCTCTCCTCCTCGACACTTTCATTAAGGCCGTGTGGATATGCTGTTCCTGATTAATTAACCCAATCTCTCTCAGCTCTTCTTCTCTGGGCCGTGGGCCATTTTGGTTTACACTCCAGGGTCAGGGCATGTACTGGATCCCAGTCAGGGGAGACAAATGCTGGAAAACATGCCGGTCAGTATTCTTTTGTTCTACAATATTGTATTTATGACATGCAATCTGTACATGTATTGTCAGGCTTGTTTCTCCCACATATCTTTTGCCACATTATTTACAAATCACCATATACACACATTTTTGAAAGAAATATTCCCCTGTCTGGCGCTTTTAAACCCCTCTTATTCGCGCAAGTCGTCTAGCAATCCTTGTCGTTCGAAATAATTCCAAAAATGGCCCTGGAGTGCCCTCTGCTGGATAAAGCCGAGAACAGCACTTTGGTGGCTTGTTTAAAATCCTCTGTCTGTGTGTATATTCTGTGGAACCGTGATAATTGTCATTTGAAATAAACTTTTTTGTCCAGTTGGTTGTGTAGAGTGAATATGGGTCCGTTGAATGTGGTTGTGTCCAAGAAATTAACCAAATTGTGATGACCTACGGATTTACATTTTATACAGCGATTATGCTTGTTAAGATGTACAAAAACATTACAAATTCCTCCTCCTCAAATATAAATAAATAAATCAAGTTTTTAATTGCTTGGATGTCGTCTTGTGTATCAATCTTAGTATAAAGGCTGTCCACATCAATTGTGAATAGAAAAGAGCGGACCTTGTGTGTAAAGTCCGGATCCTGGCATTGGACTCTGTTCTGCGCTGGTGTGTTTGGATTGTTGTTTGACTTACGGATGGGCTGCTGATACCGCCACGGTCGGTAGTTATTCCAGCCATTATTGCGGATGATGTACGGGCGCTGGTTAGATGATGAGCCGGCGGTCACACGCGGGCGTCCTCCGTCATACCAGCCGGTGCGCATGTGGCCGCGCGGCGCTGCTACAAAAGTCTTCGGGGACTGTTGGATAACCACGGCGGGACTGCTGGTCAGCTCTGGTCAATTGTGAATGTTTGTGAAAGACAACATTGTTTATTTTGACCACCGTATGTAGTTACTGTGAAAAATGTAACAAGTGTTCATCTTGTCTCATTTTGTGCTTGTCTCGCTCATATAGCGTCATTTTGCCAGGAAAATCAAAGGAAAGTCAATATTTAAGATTCATTTCTTTTTCTGTGTCAAACTGTCTTAGAATGACAATCCCACTTTAGAAACATCAATTGTGCATGTTTTTGAAGGACAACGTGATTTATTTTGACTTGGTTACTGTGAAAAATGCAACACGTCTCATTTTGTGCTTGTCTCGCTCGTACAGTTTGAGATTGACAGTGAAATCAGATGAATGTCACTATTTAAAACTCAGCTGTTGTTATGTGTCAAACTGTCTTCGAATGACATTTCCCCTCCCCACCCTCTGCTCTCCTCCTCGACACTTTCATTAAGGCCGTGTGGATATGCTGTTCCTGATTAATTAACCCAATCTCTCTCAGCTCTTCTTCTCTGGGCCGTGGGCCATTTTGGTTTACACTCCAGGGTCAGGGCATGTACTGGATCCCAGTCAGGGGAGACAAATGCTGGAAAACATGCCGGTCAGTATTCTTTTGTTCTACAATATTGTATTTATGACATGCAATCTGTACATGTATTGTCAGGCTTGTTTCTCCCACATATCTTTTGCCACATTATTTACAAATCACCATATACACACATTTTTGAAAGAAATATTCCCCTGTCTGGCGCTTTTAAACCCCTCTTATTCGCGCAAGTCGTCTAGCAATCCTTGTCGTTCGAAATAATTCCAAAAATGGCCCTGGAGTGCCCTCTGCTGGATAAAGCCGAGAACAGCACTTTGGTGGCTTGTTTAAAATCCTCTGTCTGTGTGTATATTCTGTGGAACCGTGATAATTGTCATTTGAAATAAACTTTTGTGTCCAATTGGTTGTGTAGAGTGAATATGGGTCCGTTGAATGTGGTTGTGTCCAAGAAATTAACCAAATTGTGATGACTTACGGATTTACATTTTATACAGCGATTATGCTTGTTAAGATGTACAAAAACATTACAAATTCCTCCTCCTCAAATATAAATAAATCAATCAATCAATCAAGTTTTTAATTGCTTGGATGTCGTCTTGTGTATCAATCTTAGTATAAAGGCTGTCCACATCAATTGTGAATAGAAAAGAGCGGACCTTGTGTGTAAAGTCCGGATCCTGGCATTGGACTCTGTTCTGCGCTGGTGTGTTTGGATTGTTGTTTGACTTACGGATGGGCTGCTGATACCGCCACGGTCGGTAGTTATTCCAGCCATTATTGCGGATGATGTACGGGCGCTGGTTAGATGATGAGCCGGCGGTCACACGCGGGCGTCCTCCGTCATACCAGCCGGTGCGCATGTGGCCGCGCGGCGCTGCTACAAAAGTCTTCGGGGACTGTTGGATAACCACGGCGGGACTGCTGGTCAGCTCTGGTCAATTGTGAATGTTTGTGAAAGACAACATTGTTTATTTTGACCACCGTATGTAGTTACTGTGAAAAATGTAACAAGTGTTCATCTTGTCTCATTTTGTGCTTGTCTCGCTCATATAGCGTCATTTTGCCAGGAAAATCAAAGGAAAGTCAATATTTAAGATTCATTTCTTTTTCTGTGTCAAACTGTCTTAGAATGACAATCCCACTTTAGAAACATCAATTGTGCATGTTTTTGAAGGACAACGTGATTTATTTTGACTTGGTTACTGTGAAAAATGCAACACGTCTCATTTTGTGCTTGTCTCGCTCGTACAGTTTGAGATTGACAGTGAAATCAGATGAATGTCACTATTTAAAACTCAGCTGTTGTTATGTGTCAAACTGTCTTCGAATGACATTTCCCCTCCCCACCCTCTGCTCTCCTCCTCGACACTTTCATTAAGGCCGTGTGGATATGCTGTTCCTGATTAATTAACCCAATCTCTCTCAGCTCTTCTTCTCTGGGCCGTGGGCCATTTTGGTTTACACTCCAGGGTCAGGGCATGTACTGGATCCCAGTCAGGGGAGACAAATGCTGGAAAACATGCCGGTCAGTATTCTTTTGTTCTACAATATTGTATTTATGACATGCAATCTGTACATGTATTGTCAGGCTTGTTTCTCCCACATATCTTTTGCCACATTATTTACAAATCACCATATACACACATTTTTGAAAGAAATATTCCCCTGTCTGGCGCTTTTAAACCCCTCTTATTCGCGCAAGTCGTCTAGCAATCCTTGTCGTTCGAAATAATTCCAAAAATGGCCCTGGAGTGCCCTCTGCTGGATAAAGCCGAGAACAGCACTTTGGTGGCTTGTTTAAAATCCTCTGTCTGTGTGTATATTCTGTGGAACCGTGATAATTGTCATTTGAAATAAACTTTTGTGTCCAATTGGTTGTGTAGAGTGAATATGGGTCCGTTGAATGTGGTTGTGTCCAAGAAATTAACCAAATTGTGATGACTTACGGATTTACATTTTATACAGCGATTATGCTTGTTAAGATGTACAAAAACATTACAAATTCCTCCTCCTCAAATATAAATAAATCAATCAATCAATCAAGTTTTTAATTGCTTGGATGTCGTCTTGTGTATCAATCTTAGTATAAAGGCTGTCCACATCAATTGTGAATAGAAAAGAGCGGACCTTGTGTGTAAAGTCCGGATCCTGGCATTGGACTCTGTTCTGCGCTGGTGTGTTTGGATTGTTGTTTGACTTACGGATGGGCTGCTGATACCGCCACGGTCGGTAGTTATTCCAGCCATTATTGCGGATGATGTACGGGCGCTGGTTAGATGATGAGCCGGCGGTCACACGCGGGCGTCCTCCGTCATACCAGCCGGTGCGCATGTGGCCGCGCGGCGCTGCTACAAAAGTCTTCGGGGACTGTTGGATAACCACGGCGGGACTGCTGGTCAGCTCTGGTCAATTGTGAATGTTTGTGAAAGACAACATTGTTTATTTTGACCACCGTATGTAGTTACTGTGAAAAATGTAACAAGTGTTCATCTTGTCTCATTTTGTGCTTGTCTCGCTCATATAGCGTCATTTTGCCAGGAAAATCAAAGGAAAGTCAATATTTAAGATTCATTTCTTTTTCTGTGTCAAACTGTCTTAGAATGACAATCCCACTTTAGAAACATCAATTGTGCATGTTTTTGAAGGACAACGTGATTTATTTTGACTTGGTTACTGTGAAAAATGCAACACGTCTCATTTTGTGCTTGTCTCGCTCGTACAGTTTGAGATTGACAGTGAAATCAGATGAATGTCACTATTTAAAACTCAGCTGTTGTTATGTGTCAAACTGTCTTCGAATGACATTTCCCCTCCCCACCCTCTGCTCTCCTCCTCGACACTTTCATTAAGGCCGTGTGGATATGCTGTTCCTGATTAATTAACCCAATCTCTCTCAGCTCTTCTTCTCTGGGCCGTGGGCCATTTTGGTTTACACTCCAGGGTCAGGGCATGTACTGGATCCCAGTCAGGGGAGACAAATGCTGGAAAACATGCCGGTCAGTATTCTTTTGTTCTACAATATTGTATTTATGACATGCAATCTGTACATGTATTGTCAGGCTTGTTTCTCCCACATATCTTTTGCCACATTATTTACAAATCACCATATACACACATTTTTGAAAGAAATATTCCCCTGTCTGGCGCTTTTAAACCCCTCTTATTCGCGCAAGTCGTCTAGCAATCCTTGTCGTTCGAAATAATTCCAAAAATGGCCCTGGAGTGCCCTCTGCTGGATAAAGCCGAGAACAGCACTTTGGTGGCTTGTTTAAAATCCTCTGTCTGTGTGTATATTCTGTGGAACCGTGATAATTGTCATTTGAAATAAACTTTTTTGTCCAATTGGTTGTGTAGAGTGAATATGGGTCCGTTGAATGTGGTTGTGTCCAAGAAATTAACCAAATTGTGATGACCTACGGATTTACATTTTATACAGCGATTATGCTTGTTAAGATGTACAAAAACATTACAAATTCCTCCTCCTCAAATATAAATAAATAAATCAAGTTTTTAATTGCTTGGATGTCGTCTTGTGTATCAATCTTAGTATAAAGGCTGTCCACATCAATTGTGAATAGAAAAGAGCGGACCTTGTGTGTAAAGTCCGGATCCTGGCATTGGACTCTGTTCTGCGCTGGTGTGTTTGGATTGTTGTTTGACTTACGGATGGGCTGCTGATACCGCCACGGTCGGTAGTTATTCCAGCCATTATTGCGGATGATGTACGGGCGCTGGTTAGATGATGAGCCGGCGGTCACACGCGGGCGTCCTCCGTCATACCAGCCGGTGCGCATGTGGCCGCGCGGCGCTGCTACAAAAGTCTTCGGGGACTGTTGGATAACCACGGCGGGACTGCTGGTCAGCTCTGGTCAATTGTGAATGTTTGTGAAAGACAACATTGTTTATTTTGACCACCGTATGTAGTTACTGTGAAAAATGTAACAAGTGTTCATCTTGTCTCATTTTGTGCTTGTCTCGCTCATATAGCGTCATTTTGCCAGGAAAATCAAAGGAAAGTCAATATTTAAGATTCATTTCTTTTTCTGTGTCAAACTGTCTTAGAATGACAATCCCACTTTAGAAACATCAATTGTGCATGTTTTTGAAGGACAACGTGATTTATTTTGACTTGGTTACTGTGAAAAATGCAACACGTCTCATTTTGTGCTTGTCTCGCTCGTACAGTTTGAGATTGACAGTGAAATCAGATGAATGTCACTATTTAAAACTCAGCTGTTGTTATGTGTCAAACTGTCTTCGAATGACATTTCCCCTCCCCACCCTCTGCTCTCCTCCTCGACACTTTCATTAAGGCCGTGTGGATATGCTGTTCCTGATTAATTAACCCAATCTCTCTCAGCTCTTCTTCTCTGGGCCGTGGGCCATTTTGGTTTACACTCCAGGGTCAGGGCATGTACTGGATCCCAGTCAGGGGAGACAAATGCTGGAAAACATGCCGGTCAGTATTCTTTTGTTCTACAATATTGTATTTATGACATGCAATCTGTACATGTATTGTCAGGCTTGTTTCTCCCACATATCTTTTGCCACATTATTTACAAATCACCATATACACACATTTTTGAAAGAAATATTCCCCTGTCTGGCGCTTTTAAACCCCTCTTATTCGCGCAAGTCGTCTAGCAATCCTTGTCGTTCGAAATAATTCCAAAAATGGCCCTGGAGTGCCCTCTGCTGGATAAAGCCGAGAACAGCACTTTGGTGGCTTGTTTAAAATCCTCTGTCTGTGTGTATATTCTGTGGAACCGTGATAATTGTCATTTGAAATAAACTTTTGTGTCCAATTGGTTGTGTAGAGTGAATATGGGTCCGTTGAATGTGGTTGTGTCCAAGAAATTAACCAAATTGTGATGACTTACGGATTTACATTTTATACAGCGATTATGCTTGTTAAGATGTACAAAAACATTACAAATTCCTCCTCCTCAAATATAAATCAATCAATCAATCAATCAAGTTTTTAATTGCTTGGATGTCGTCTTGTGTATCAATCTTAGTATAAAGGCTGTCCACATCAATTGTGAATAGAAAAGAGCGGACCTTGTGTGTAAAGTCCGGATCCTGGCATTGGACTCTGTTCTGCGCTGGTGTGTTTGGATTGTTGTTTGACTTACGGATGGGCTGCTGATACCGCCACGGTCGGTAGTTATTCCAGCCATTATTGCGGATGATGTACGGGCGCTGGTTAGATGATGAGCCGGCGGTCACACGCGGGCGTCCTCCGTCATACCAGCCGGTGCGCATGTGGCCGCGCGGCGCTGCTACAAAAGTCTTCGGGGACTGTTGGATAACCACGGCGGGACTGCTGGTCAGCTCTGGTCAATTGTGAATGTTTGTGAAAGACAACATTGTTTATTTTGACCACCGTATGTAGTTACTGTGAAAAATGTAACAAGTGTTCATCTTGTCTCATTTTGTGCTTGTCTCGCTCATATAGCGTCATTTTGCCAGGAAAATCAAAGGAAAGTCAATATTTAAGATTCATTTCTTTTTCTGTGTCAAACTGTCTTAGAATGACAATCCCACTTTAGAAACATCAATTGTGCATGTTTTTGAAGGACAACGTGATTTATTTTGACTTGGTTACTGTGAAAAATGCAACACGTCTCATTTTGTGCTTGTCTCGCTCGTACAGTTTGAGATTGACAGTGAAATCAGATGAATGTCACTATTTAAAACTCAGCTGTTGTTATGTGTCAAACTGTCTTCGAATGACATTTCCCCTCCCCACCCTCTGCTCTCCTCCTCGACACTTTCATTAAGGCCGTGTGGATATGCTGTTCCTGATTAATTAACCCAATCTCTCTCAGCTCTTCTTCTCTGGGCCGTGGGCCATTTTGGTTTACACTCCAGGGTCAGGGCATGTACTGGATCCCAGTCAGGGGAGACAAATGCTGGAAAACATGCCGGTCAGTATTCTTTTGTTCTACAATATTGTATTTATGACATGCAATCTGTACATGTATTGTCAGGCTTGTTTCTCCCACATATCTTTTGCCACATTATTTACAAATCACCATATACACACATTTTTGAAAGAAATATTCCCCTGTCTGGCGCTTTTAAACCCCTCTTATTCGCGCAAGTCGTCTAGCAATCCTTGTCGTTCGAAATAATTCCAAAAATGGCCCTGGAGTGCCCTCTGCTGGATAAAGCCGAGAACAGCACTTTGGTGGCTTGTTTAAAATCCTCTGTCTGTGTGTATATTCTGTGGAACCGTGATAATTGTCATTTGAAATAAACTTTTGTGTCCAATTGGTTGTGTAGAGTGAATATGGGTCCGTTGAATGTGGTTGTGTCCAAGAAATTAACCAAATTGTGATGACTTACGGATTTACATTTTATACAGCGATTATGCTTGTTAAGATGTACAAAAACATTACAAATTCCTCCTCCTCAAATATAAATAAATCAATCAATCAATCAAGTTTTTAATTGCTTGGATGTCGTCTTGTGTATCAATCTTAGTATAAAGGCTGTCCACATCAATTGTGAATAGAAAAGAGCGGACCTTGTGTGTAAAGTCCGGATCCTGGCATTGGACTCTGTTCTGCGCTGGTGTGTTTGGATTGTTGTTTGACTTACGGATGGGCTGCTGATACCGCCACGGTCGGTAGTTATTCCAGCCATTATTGCGGATGATGTACGGGCGCTGGTTAGATGATGAGCCGGCGGTCACACGCGGGCGTCCTCCGTCATACCAGCCGGTGCGCATGTGGCCGCGCGGCGCTGCTACAAAAGTCTTCGGGGACTGTTGGATAACCACGGCGGGACTGCTGGTCAGCTCTGGTCAATTGTGAATGTTTGTGAAAGACAACATTGTTTATTTTGACCACCGTATGTAGTTACTGTGAAAAATGTAACAAGTGTTCATCTTGTCTCATTTTGTGCTTGTCTCGCTCATATAGCGTCATTTTGCCAGGAAAATCAAAGGAAAGTCAATATTTAAGATTCATTTCTTTTTCTGTGTCAAACTGTCTTAGAATGACAATCCCACTTTAGAAACATCAATTGTGCATGTTTTTGAAGGACAACGTGATTTATTTTGACTTGGTTACTGTGAAAAATGCAACACGTCTCATTTTGTGCTTGTCTCGCTCGTACAGTTTGAGATTGACAGTGAAATCAGATGAATGTCACTATTTAAAACTCAGCTGTTGTTATGTGTCAAACTGTCTTCGAATGACATTTCCCCTCCCCACCCTCTGCTCTCCTCCTCGACACTTTCATTAAGGCCGTGTGGATATGCTGTTCCTGATTAATTAACCCAATCTCTCTCAGCTCTTCTTCTCTGGGCCGTGGGCCATTTTGGTTTACACTCCAGGGTCAGGGCATGTACTGGATCCCAGTCAGGGGAGACAAATGCTGGAAAACATGCCGGTCAGTATTCTTTTGTTCTACAATATTGTATTTATGACATGCAATCTGTACATGTATTGTCAGGCTTGTTTCTCCCACATATCTTTTGCCACATTATTTACAAATCACCATATACACACATTTTTGAAAGAAATATTCCCCTGTCTGGCGCTTTTAAACCCCTCTTATTCGCGCAAGTCGTCTAGCAATCCTTGTCGTTCGAAATAATTCCAAAAATGGCCCTGGAGTGCCCTCTGCTGGATAAAGCCGAGAACAGCACTTTGGTGGCTTGTTTAAAATCCTCTGTCTGTGTGTATATTCTGTGGAACCGTGATAATTGTCATTTGAAATAAACTTTTTTGTCCAATTGGTTGTGTAGAGTGAATATGGGTCCGTTGAATGTGGTTGTGTCCAAGAAATTAACCAAATTGTGATGACCTACGGATTTACATTTTATACAGCGATTATGCTTGTTAAGATGTACAAAAACATTACAAATTCCTCCTCCTCAAATATAAATAAATAAATCAAGTTTTTAATTGCTTGGATGTCGTCTTGTGTATCAATCTTAGTATAAAGGCTGTCCACATCAATTGTGAATAGAAAAGAGCGGACCTTGTGTGTAAAGTCCGGATCCTGGCATTGGACTCTGTTCTGCGCTGGTGTGTTTGGATTGTTGTTTGACTTACGGATGGGCTGCTGATACCGCCACGGTCGGTAGTTATTCCAGCCATTATTGCGGATGATGTACGGGCGCTGGTTAGATGATGAGCCGGCGGTCACACGCGGGCGTCCTCCGTCATACCAGCCGGTGCGCATGTGGCCGCGCGGCGCTGCTACAAAAGTCTTCGGGGACTGTTGGATAACCACGGCGGGACTGCTGGTCAGCTCTGGTCAATTGTGAATGTTTGTGAAAGACAACATTGTTTATTTTGACCACCGTATGTAGTTACTGTGAAAAATGTAACAAGTGTTCATCTTGTCTCATTTTGTGCTTGTCTCGCTCATATAGCGTCATTTTGCCAGGAAAATCAAAGGAAAGTCAATATTTAAGATTCATTTCTTTTTCTGTGTCAAACTGTCTTAGAATGACAATCCCACTTTAGAAACATCAATTGTGCATGTTTTTGAAGGACAACGTGATTTATTTTGACTTGGTTACTGTGAAAAATGCAACACGTCTCATTTTGTGCTTGTCTCGCTCGTACAGTTTGAGATTGACAGTGAAATCAGATGAATGTCACTATTTAAAACTCAGCTGTTGTTATGTGTCAAACTGTCTTCGAATGACATTTCCCCTCCCCACCCTCTGCTCTCCTCCTCGACACTTTCATTAAGGCCGTGTGGATATGCTGTTCCTGATTAATTAACCCAATCTCTCTCAGCTCTTCTTCTCTGGGCCGTGGGCCATTTTGGTTTACACTCCAGGGTCAGGGCATGTACTGGATCCCAGTCAGGGGAGACAAATGCTGGAAAACATGCCGGTCAGTATTCTTTTGTTCTACAATATTGTATTTATGACATGCAATCTGTACATGTATTGTCAGGCTTGTTTCTCCCACATATCTTTTGCCACATTATTTACAAATCACCATATACACACATTTTTGAAAGAAATATTCCCCTGTCTGGCGCTTTTAAACCCCTCTTATTCGCGCAAGTCGTCTAGCAATCCTTGTCGTTCGAAATAATTCCAAAAATGGCCCTGGAGTGCCCTCTGCTGGATAAAGCCGAGAACAGCACTTTGGTGGCTTGTTTAAAATCCTCTGTCTGTGTGTATATTCTGTGGAACCGTGATAATTGTCATTTGAAATAAACTTTTGTGTCCAATTGGTTGTGTAGAGTGAATATGGGTCCGTTGAATGTGGTTGTGTCCAAGAAATTAACCAAATTGTGATGACTTACGGATTTACATTTTATACAGCGATTATGCTTGTTAAGATGTACAAAAACATTACAAATTCCTCCTCCTCAAATATAAATAAATCAATCAATCAATCAAGTTTTTAATTGCTTGGATGTCGTCTTGTGTATCAATCTTAGTATAAAGGCTGTCCACATCAATTGTGAATAGAAAAGAGCGGACCTTGTGTGTAAAGTCCGGATCCTGGCATTGGACTCTGTTCTGCGCTGGTGTGTTTGGATTGTTGTTTGACTTACGGATGGGCTGCTGATACCGCCACGGTCGGTAGTTATTCCAGCCATTATTGCGGATGATGTACGGGCGCTGGTTAGATGATGAGCCGGCGGTCACACGCGGGCGTCCTCCGTCATACCAGCCGGTGCGCATGTGGCCGCGCGGCGCTGCTACAAAAGTCTTCGGGGACTGTTGGATAACCACGGCGGGACTGCTGGTCAGCTCTGGTCAATTGTGAATGTTTGTGAAAGACAACATTGTTTATTTTGACCACCGTATGTAGTTACTGTGAAAAATGTAACAAGTGTTCATCTTGTCTCATTTTGTGCTTGTCTCGCTCATATAGCGTCATTTTGCCAGGAAAATCAAAGGAAAGTCAATATTTAAGATTCATTTCTTTTTCTGTGTCAAACTGTCTTAGAATGACAATCCCACTTTAGAAACATCAATTGTGCATGTTTTTGAAGGACAACGTGATTTATTTTGACTTGGTTACTGTGAAAAATGCAACACGTCTCATTTTGTGCTTGTCTCGCTCGTACAGTTTGAGATTGACAGTGAAATCAGATGAATGTCACTATTTAAAACTCAGCTGTTGTTATGTGTCAAACTGTCTTCGAATGACATTTCCCCTCCCCACCCTCTGCTCTCCTCCTCGACACTTTCATTAAGGCCGTGTGGATATGCTGTTCCTGATTAATTAACCCAATCTCTCTCAGCTCTTCTTCTCTGGGCCGTGGGCCATTTTGGTTTACACTCCAGGGTCAGGGCATGTACTGGATCCCAGTCAGGGGAGACAAATGCTGGAAAACATGCCGGTCAGTATTCTTTTGTTCTACAATATTGTATTTATGACATGCAATCTGTACATGTATTGTCAGGCTTGTTTCTCCCACATATCTTTTGCCACATTATTTACAAATCACCATATACACACATTTTTGAAAGAAATATTCCCCTGTCTGGCGCTTTTAAACCCCTCTTATTCGCGCAAGTCGTCTAGCAATCCTTGTCGTTCGAAATAATTCCAAAAATGGCCCTGGAGTGCCCTCTGCTGGATAAAGCCGAGAACAGCACTTTGGTGGCTTGTTTAAAATCCTCTGTCTGTGTGTATATTCTGTGGAACCGTGATAATTGTCATTTGAAATAAACTTTTGTGTCCAATTGGTTGTGTAGAGTGAATATGGGTCCGTTGAATGTGGTTGTGTCCAAGAAATTAACCAAATTGTGATGACTTACGGATTTACATTTTATACAGCGATTATGCTTGTTAAGATGTACAAAAACATTACAAATTCCTCCTCCTCAAATATAAATAAATCAATCAATCAATCAAGTTTTTAATTGCTTGGATGTCGTCTTGTGTATCAATCTTAGTATAAAGGCTGTCCACATCAATTGTGAATAGAAAAGAGCGGACCTTGTGTGTAAAGTCCGGATCCTGGCATTGGACTCTGTTCTGCGCTGGTGTGTTTGGATTGTTGTTTGACTTACGGATGGGCTGCTGATACCGCCACGGTCGGTAGTTATTCCAGCCATTATTGCGGATGATGTACGGGCGCTGGTTAGATGATGAGCCGGCGGTCACACGCGGGCGTCCTCCGTCATACCAGCCGGTGCGCATGTGGCCGCGCGGCGCTGCTACAAAAGTCTTCGGGGACTGTTGGATAACCACGGCGGGACTGCTGGTCAGCTCTGGTCAATTGTGAATGTTTGTGAAAGACAACATTGTTTATTTTGACCACCGTATGTAGTTACTGTGAAAAATGTAACAAGTGTTCATCTTGTCTCATTTTGTGCTTGTCTCGCTCATATAGCGTCATTTTGCCAGGAAAATCAAAGGAAAGTCAATATTTAAGATTCATTTCTTTTTCTGTGTCAAACTGTCTTAGAATGACAATCCCACTTTAGAAACATCAATTGTGCATGTTTTTGAAGGACAACGTGATTTATTTTGACTTGGTTACTGTGAAAAATGCAACACGTCTCATTTTGTGCTTGTCTCGCTCGTACAGTTTGAGATTGACAGTGAAATCAGATGAATGTCACTATTTAAAACTCAGCTGTTGTTATGTGTCAAACTGTCTTCGAATGACATTTCCCCTCCCCACCCTCTGCTCTCCTCCTCGACACTTTCATTAAGGCCGTGTGGATATGCTGTTCCTGATTAATTAACCCAATCTCTCTCAGCTCTTCTTCTCTGGGCCGTGGGCCATTTTGGTTTACACTCCAGGGTCAGGGCATGTACTGGATCCCAGTCAGGGGAGACAAATGCTGGAAAACATGCCGGTCAGTATTCTTTTGTTCTACAATATTGTATTTATGACATGCAATCTGTACATGTATTGTCAGGCTTGTTTCTCCCACATATCTTTTGCCACATTATTTACAAATCACCATATACACACATTTTTGAAAGAAATATTCCCCTGTCTGGCGCTTTTAAACCCCTCTTATTCGCGCAAGTCGTCTAGCAATCCTTGTCGTTCGAAATAATTCCAAAAATGGCCCTGGAGTGCCCTCTGCTGGATAAAGCCGAGAACAGCACTTTGGTGGCTTGTTTAAAATCCTCTGTCTGTGTGTATATTCTGTGGAACCGTGATAATTGTCATTTGAAATAAACTTTTTTGTCCAATTGGTTGTGTAGAGTGAATATGGGTCCGTTGAATGTGGTTGTGTCCAAGAAATTAACCAAATTGTGATGACCTACGGATTTACATTTTATACAGCGATTATGCTTGTTAAGATGTACAAAAACATTACAAATTCCTCCTCCTCAAATATAAATAAATAAATCAAGTTTTTAATTGCTTGGATGTCGTCTTGTGTATCAATCTTAGTATAAAGGCTGTCCACATCAATTGTGAATAGAAAAGAGCGGACCTTGTGTGTAAAGTCCGGATCCTGGCATTGGACTCTGTTCTGCGCTGGTGTGTTTGGATTGTTGTTTGACTTACGGATGGGCTGCTGATACCGCCACGGTCGGTAGTTATTCCAGCCATTATTGCGGATGATGTACGGGCGCTGGTTAGATGATGAGCCGGCGGTCACACGCGGGCGTCCTCCGTCATACCAGCCGGTGCGCATGTGGCCGCGCGGCGCTGCTACAAAAGTCTTCGGGGACTGTTGGATAACCACGGCGGGACTGCTGGTCAGCTCTGGTCAATTGTGAATGTTTGTGAAAGACAACATTGTTTATTTTGACCACCGTATGTAGTTACTGTGAAAAATGTAACAAGTGTTCATCTTGTCTCATTTTGTGCTTGTCTCGCTCATATAGCGTCATTTTGCCAGGAAAATCAAAGGAAAGTCAATATTTAAGATTCATTTCTTTTTCTGTGTCAAACTGTCTTAGAATGACAATCCCACTTTAGAAACATCAATTGTGCATGTTTTTGAAGGACAACGTGATTTATTTTGACTTGGTTACTGTGAAAAATGCAACACGTCTCATTTTGTGCTTGTCTCGCTCGTACAGTTTGAGATTGACAGTGAAATCAGATGAATGTCACTATTTAAAACTCAGCTGTTGTTATGTGTCAAACTGTCTTCGAATGACATTTCCCCTCCCCACCCTCTGCTCTCCTCCTCGACACTTTCATTAAGGCCGTGTGGATATGCTGTTCCTGATTAATTAACCCAATCTCTCTCAGCTCTTCTTCTCTGGGCCGTGGGCCATTTTGGTTTACACTCCAGGGTCAGGGCATGTACTGGATCCCAGTCAGGGGAGACAAATGCTGGAAAACATGCCGGTCAGTATTCTTTTGTTCTACAATATTGTATTTATGACATGCAATCTGTACATGTATTGTCAGGCTTGTTTCTCCCACATATCTTTTGCCACATTATTTACAAATCACCATATACACACATTTTTGAAAGAAATATTCCCCTGTCTGGCGCTTTTAAACCCCTCTTATTCGCGCAAGTCGTCTAGCAATCCTTGTCGTTCGAAATAATTCCAAAAATGGCCCTGGAGTGCCCTCTGCTGGATAAAGCCGAGAACAGCACTTTGGTGGCTTGTTTAAAATCCTCTGTCTGTGTGTATATTCTGTGGAACCGTGATAATTGTCATTTGAAATAAACTTTTTTGTCCAGTTGGTTGTGTAGAGTGAATATGGGTCCGTTGAATGTGGTTGTGTCCAAGAAATTAACCAAATTGTGATGACCTACGGATTTACATTTTATACAGCGATTATGCTTGTTAAGATGTACAAAAACATTACAAATTCCTCCTCCTCAAATATAAATAAATAAATCAAGTTTTTAATTGCTTGGATGTCGTCTTGTGTATCAATCTTAGTATAAAGGCTGTCCACATCAATTGTGAATAGAAAAGAGCGGACCTTGTGTGTAAAGTCCGGATCCTGGCATTGGACTCTGTTCTGCGCTGGTGTGTTTGGATTGTTGTTTGACTTACGGATGGGCTGCTGATACCGCCACGGTCGGTAGTTATTCCAGCCATTATTGCGGATGATGTACGGGCGCTGGTTAGATGATGAGCCGGCGGTCACACGCGGGCGTCCTCCGTCATACCAGCCGGTGCGCATGTGGCCGCGCGGCGCTGCTACAAAAGTCTTCGGGGACTGTTGGATAACCACGGCGGGACTGCTGGTCAGCTCTGGTCAATTGTGAATGTTTGTGAAAGACAACATTGTTTATTTTGACCACCGTATGTAGTTACTGTGAAAAATGTAACAAGTGTTCATCTTGTCTCATTTTGTGCTTGTCTCGCTCATATAGCGTCATTTTGCCAGGAAAATCAAAGGAAAGTCAATATTTAAGATTCATTTCTTTTTCTGTGTCAAACTGTCTTAGAATGACAATCCCACTTTAGAAACATCAATTGTGCATGTTTTTGAAGGACAACGTGATTTATTTTGACTTGGTTACTGTGAAAAATGCAACACGTCTCATTTTGTGCTTGTCTCGCTCGTACAGTTTGAGATTGACAGTGAAATCAGATGAATGTCACTATTTAAAACTCAGCTGTTGTTATGTGTCAAACTGTCTTCGAATGACATTTCCCCTCCCCACCCTCTGCTCTCCTCCTCGACACTTTCATTAAGGCCGTGTGGATATGCTGTTCCTGATTAATTAACCCAATCTCTCTCAGCTCTTCTTCTCTGGGCCGTGGGCCATTTTGGTTTACACTCCAGGGTCAGGGCATGTACTGGATCCCAGTCAGGGGAGACAAATGCTGGAAAACATGCCGGTCAGTATTCTTTTGTTCTACAATATTGTATTTATGACATGCAATCTGTACATGTATTGTCAGGCTTGTTTCTCCCACATATCTTTTGCCACATTATTTACAAATCACCATATACACACATTTTTGAAAGAAATATTCCCCTGTCTGGCGCTTTTAAACCCCTCTTATTCGCGCAAGTCGTCTAGCAATCCTTGTCGTTCGAAATAATTCCAAAAATGGCCCTGGAGTGCCCTCTGCTGGATAAAGCCGAGAACAGCACTTTGGTGGCTTGTTTAAAATCCTCTGTCTGTGTGTATATTCTGTGGAACCGTGATAATTGTCATTTGAAATAAACTTTTTTGTCCAATTGGTTGTGTAGAGTGAATATGGGTCCGTTGAATGTGGTTGTGTCCAAGAAATTAACCAAATTGTGATGACCTACGGATTTACATTTTATACAGCGATTATGCTTGTTAAGATGTACAAAAACATTACAAATTCCTCCTCCTCAAATATAAATAAATAAATCAAGTTTTTAATTGCTTGGATGTCGTCTTGTGTATCAATCTTAGTATAAAGGCTGTCCACATCAATTGTGAATAGAAAAGAGCGGACCTTGTGTGTAAAGTCCGGATCCTGGCATTGGACTCTGTTCTGCGCTGGTGTGTTTGGATTGTTGTTTGACTTACGGATGGGCTGCTGATACCGCCACGGTCGGTAGTTATTCCAGCCATTATTGCGGATGATGTACGGGCGCTGGTTAGATGATGAGCCGGCGGTCACACGCGGGCGTCCTCCGTCATACCAGCCGGTGCGCATGTGGCCGCGCGGCGCTGCTACAAAAGTCTTCGGGGACTGTTGGATAACCACGGCGGGACTGCTGGTCAGCTCTGGTCAATTGTGAATGTTTGTGAAAGACAACATTGTTTATTTTGACCACCGTATGTAGTTACTGTGAAAAATGTAACAAGTGTTCATCTTGTCTCATTTTGTGCTTGTCTCGCTCATATAGCGTCATTTTGCCAGGAAAATCAAAGGAAAGTCAATATTTAAGATTCATTTCTTTTTCTGTGTCAAACTGTCTTAGAATGACAATCCCACTTTAGAAACATCAATTGTGCATGTTTTTGAAGGACAACGTGATTTATTTTGACTTGGTTACTGTGAAAAATGCAACACGTCTCATTTTGTGCTTGTCTCGCTCGTACAGTTTGAGATTGACAGTGAAATCAGATGAATGTCACTATTTAAAACTCAGCTGTTGTTATGTGTCAAACTGTCTTCGAATGACATTTCCCCTCCCCACCCTCTGCTCTCCTCCTCGACACTTTCATTAAGGCCGTGTGGATATGCTGTTCCTGATTAATTAACCCAATCTCTCTCAGCTCTTCTTCTCTGGGCCGTGGGCCATTTTGGTTTACACTCCAGGGTCAGGGCATGTACTGGATCCCAGTCAGGGGAGACAAATGCTGGAAAACATGCCGGTCAGTATTCTTTTGTTCTACAATATTGTATTTATGACATGCAATCTGTACATGTATTGTCAGGCTTGTTTCTCCCACATATCTTTTGCCACATTATTTACAAATCACCATATACACACATTTTTGAAAGAAATATTCCCCTGTCTGGCGCTTTTAAACCCCTCTTATTCGCGCAAGTCGTCTAGCAATCCTTGTCGTTCGAAATAATTCCAAAAATGGCCCTGGAGTGCCCTCTGCTGGATAAAGCCGAGAACAGCACTTTGGTGGCTTGTTTAAAATCCTCTGTCTGTGTGTATATTCTGTGGAACCGTGATAATTGTCATTTGAAATAAACTTTTGTGTCCAATTGGTTGTGTAGAGTGAATATGGGTCCGTTGAATGTGGTTGTGTCCAAGAAATTAACCAAATTGTGATGACTTACGGATTTACATTTTATACAGCGATTATGCTTGTTAAGATGTACAAAAACATTACAAATTCCTCCTCCTCAAATATAAATAAATCAATCAATCAATCAAGTTTTTAATTGCTTGGATGTCGTCTTGTGTATCAATCTTAGTATAAAGGCTGTCCACATCAATTGTGAATAGAAAAGAGCGGACCTTGTGTGTAAAGTCCGGATCCTGGCATTGGACTCTGTTCTGCGCTGGTGTGTTTGGATTGTTGTTTGACTTACGGATGGGCTGCTGATACCGCCACGGTCGGTAGTTATTCCAGCCATTATTGCGGATGATGTACGGGCGCTGGTTAGATGATGAGCCGGCGGTCACACGCGGGCGTCCTCCGTCATACCAGCCGGTGCGCATGTGGCCGCGCGGCGCTGCTACAAAAGTCTTCGGGGACTGTTGGATAACCACGGCGGGACTGCTGGTCAGCTCTGGTCAATTGTGAATGTTTGTGAAAGACAACATTGTTTATTTTGACCACCGTATGTAGTTACTGTGAAAAATGTAACAAGTGTTCATCTTGTCTCATTTTGTGCTTGTCTCGCTCATATAGCGTCATTTTGCCAGGAAAATCAAAGGAAAGTCAATATTTAAGATTCATTTCTTTTTCTGTGTCAAACTGTCTTAGAATGACAATCCCACTTTAGAAACATCAATTGTGCATGTTTTTGAAGGACAACGTGATTTATTTTGACTTGGTTACTGTGAAAAATGCAACACGTCTCATTTTGTGCTTGTCTCGCTCGTACAGTTTGAGATTGACAGTGAAATCAGATGAATGTCACTATTTAAAACTCAGCTGTTGTTATGTGTCAAACTGTCTTCGAATGACATTTCCCCTCCCCACCCTCTGCTCTCCTCCTCGACACTTTCATTAAGGCCGTGTGGATATGCTGTTCCTGATTAATTAACCCAATCTCTCTCAGCTCTTCTTCTCTGGGCCGTGGGCCATTTTGGTTTACACTCCAGGGTCAGGGCATGTACTGGATCCCAGTCAGGGGAGACAAATGCTGGAAAACATGCCGGTCAGTATTCTTTTGTTCTACAATATTGTATTTATGACATGCAATCTGTACATGTATTGTCAGGCTTGTTTCTCCCACATATCTTTTGCCACATTATTTACAAATCACCATATACACACATTTTTGAAAGAAATATTCCCCTGTCTGGCGCTTTTAAACCCCTCTTATTCGCGCAAGTCGTCTAGCAATCCTTGTCGTTCGAAATAATTCCAAAAATGGCCCTGGAGTGCCCTCTGCTGGATAAAGCCGAGAACAGCACTTTGGTGGCTTGTTTAAAATCCTCTGTCTGTGTGTATATTCTGTGGAACCGTGATAATTGTCATTTGAAATAAACTTTTGTGTCCAATTGGTTGTGTAGAGTGAATATGGGTCCGTTGAATGTGGTTGTGTCCAAGAAATTAACCAAATTGTGATGACTTACGGATTTACATTTTATACAGCGATTATGCTTGTTAAGATGTACAAAAACATTACAAATTCCTCCTCCTCAAATATAAATAAATCAATCAATCAATCAAGTTTTTAATTGCTTGGATGTCGTCTTGTGTATCAATCTTAGTATAAAGGCTGTCCACATCAATTGTGAATAGAAAAGAGCGGACCTTGTGTGTAAAGTCCGGATCCTGGCATTGGACTCTGTTCTGCGCTGGTGTGTTTGGATTGTTGTTTGACTTACGGATGGGCTGCTGATACCGCCACGGTCGGTAGTTATTCCAGCCATTATTGCGGATGATGTACGGGCGCTGGTTAGATGATGAGCCGGCGGTCACACGCGGGCGTCCTCCGTCATACCAGCCGGTGCGCATGTGGCCGCGCGGCGCTGCTACAAAAGTCTTCGGGGACTGTTGGATAACCACGGCGGGACTGCTGGTCAGCTCTGGTCAATTGTGAATGTTTGTGAAAGACAACATTGTTTATTTTGACCACCGTATGTAGTTACTGTGAAAAATGTAACAAGTGTTCATCTTGTCTCATTTTGTGCTTGTCTCGCTCATATAGCGTCATTTTGCCAGGAAAATCAAAGGAAAGTCAATATTTAAGATTCATTTCTTTTTCTGTGTCAAACTGTCTTAGAATGACAATCCCACTTTAGAAACATCAATTGTGCATGTTTTTGAAGGACAACGTGATTTATTTTGACTTGGTTACTGTGAAAAATGCAACACGTCTCATTTTGTGCTTGTCTCGCTCGTACAGTTTGAGATTGACAGTGAAATCAGATGAATGTCACTATTTAAAACTCAGCTGTTGTTATGTGTCAAACTGTCTTCGAATGACATTTCCCCTCCCCACCCTCTGCTCTCCTCCTCGACACTTTCATTAAGGCCGTGTGGATATGCTGTTCCTGATTAATTAACCCAATCTCTCTCAGCTCTTCTTCTCTGGGCCGTGGGCCATTTTGGTTTACACTCCAGGGTCAGGGCATGTACTGGATCCCAGTCAGGGGAGACAAATGCTGGAAAACATGCCGGTCAGTATTCTTTTGTTCTACAATATTGTATTTATGACATGCAATCTGTACATGTATTGTCAGGCTTGTTTCTCCCACATATCTTTTGCCACATTATTTACAAATCACCATATACACACATTTTTGAAAGAAATATTCCCCTGTCTGGCGCTTTTAAACCCCTCTTATTCGCGCAAGTCGTCTAGCAATCCTTGTCGTTCGAAATAATTCCAAAAATGGCCCTGGAGTGCCCTCTGCTGGATAAAGCCGAGAACAGCACTTTGGTGGCTTGTTTAAAATCCTCTGTCTGTGTGTATATTCTGTGGAACCGTGATAATTGTCATTTGAAATAAACTTTTGTGTCCAATTGGTTGTGTAGAGTGAATATGGGTCCGTTGAATGTGGTTGTGTCCAAGAAATTAACCAAATTGTGATGACTTACGGATTTACATTTTATACAGCGATTATGCTTGTTAAGATGTACAAAAACATTACAAATTCCTCCTCCTCAAATATAAATAAATAAATCAAGTTTTTAATTGCTTGGATGTCGTCTTGTGTATCAATCTTAGTATAAAGGCTGTCCACATCAATTGTGAATAGAAAAGAGCGGACCTTGTGTGTAAAGTCCGGATCCTGGCATTGGACTCTGTTCTGCGCTGGTGTGTTTGGATTGTTGTTTGACTTACGGATGGGCTGCTGATACCGCCACGGTCGGTAGTTATTCCAGCCATTATTGCGGATGATGTACGGGCGCTGGTTAGATGATGAGCCGGCGGTCACACGCGGGCGTCCTCCGTCATACCAGCCGGTGCGCATGTGGCCGCGCGGCGCTGCTACAAAAGTCTTCGGGGACTGTTGGATAACCACGGCGGGACTGCTGGTCAGCTCTGGTCAATTGTGAATGTTTGTGAAAGACAACATTGTTTATTTTGACCACCGTATGTAGTTACTGTGAAAAATGTAACAAGTGTTCATCTTGTCTCATTTTGTGCTTGTCTCGCTCATATAGCGTCATTTTGCCAGGAAAATCAAAGGAAAGTCAATATTTAAGATTCATTTCTTTTTCTGTGTCAAACTGTCTTAGAATGACAATCCCACTTTAGAAACATCAATTGTGCATGTTTTTGAAGGACAACGTGATTTATTTTGACTTGGTTACTGTGAAAAATGCAACACGTCTCATTTTGTGCTTGTCTCGCTCGTACAGTTTGAGATTGACAGTGAAATCAGATGAATGTCACTATTTAAAACTCAGCTGTTGTTATGTGTCAAACTGTCTTCGAATGACATTTCCCCTCCCCACCCTCTGCTCTCCTCCTCGACACTTTCATTAAGGCCGTGTGGATATGCTGTTCCTGATTAATTAACCCAATCTCTCTCAGCTCTTCTTCTCTGGGCCGTGGGCCATTTTGGTTTACACTCCAGGGTCAGGGCATGTACTGGATCCCAGTCAGGGGAGACAAATGCTGGAAAACATGCCGGTCAGTATTCTTTTGTTCTACAATATTGTATTTATGACATGCAATCTGTACATGTATTGTCAGGCTTGTTTCTCCCACATATCTTTTGCCACATTATTTACAAATCACCATATACACACATTTTTGAAAGAAATATTCCCCTGTCTGGCGCTTTTAAACCCCTCTTATTCGCGCAAGTCGTCTAGCAATCCTTGTCGTTCGAAATAATTCCAAAAATGGCCCTGGAGTGCCCTCTGCTGGATAAAGCCGAGAACAGCACTTTGGTGGCTTGTTTAAAATCCTCTGTCTGTGTGTATATTCTGTGGAACCGTGATAATTGTCATTTGAAATAAACTTTTTTGTCCAGTTGGTTGTGTAGAGTGAATATGGGTCCGTTGAATGTGGTTGTGTCCAAGAAATTAACCAAATTGTGATGACCTACGGATTTACATTTTATACAGCGATTATGCTTGTTAAGATGTACAAAAACATTACAAATTCCTCCTCCTCAAATATAAATAAATAAATCAAGTTTTTAATTGCTTGGATGTCGTCTTGTGTATCAATCTTAGTATAAAGGCTGTCCACATCAATTGTGAATAGAAAAGAGCGGACCTTGTGTGTAAAGTCCGGATCCTGGCATTGGACTCTGTTCTGCGCTGGTGTGTTTGGATTGTTGTTTGACTTACGGATGGGCTGCTGATACCGCCACGGTCGGTAGTTATTCCAGCCATTATTGCGGATGATGTACGGGCGCTGGTTAGATGATGAGCCGGCGGTCACACGCGGGCGTCCTCCGTCATACCAGCCGGTGCGCATGTGGCCGCGCGGCGCTGCTACAAAAGTCTTCGGGGACTGTTGGATAACCACGGCGGGACTGCTGGTCAGCTCTGGTCAATTGTGAATGTTTGTGAAAGACAACATTGTTTATTTTGACCA
Source organism: Chaetodon auriga (assembly GCF_051107435.1). Classification (NCBI taxonomy): domain Eukaryota; kingdom Metazoa; phylum Chordata; class Actinopteri; order Chaetodontiformes; family Chaetodontidae; genus Chaetodon; species Chaetodon auriga. The sequence continues at coordinate 324,362 of NW_027481948.1, forward strand.
CCGTATGTAGTTACTGTGAAAAATGTAACAAGTGTTCATCTTGTCTCATTTTGTGCTTGTCTCGCTCATATAGCGTCATTTTGCCAGGAAAATCAAAGGAAAGTCAATATTTAAGATTCATTTCTTTTTCTGTGTCAAACTGTCTTAGAATGACAATCCCACTTTAGAAACATCAATTGTGCATGTTTTTGAAGGACAACGTGATTTATTTTGACTTGGTTACTGTGAAAAATGCAACACGTCTCATTTTGTGCTTGTCTCGCTCGTACAGTTTGAGATTGACAGTGAAATCAGATGAATGTCACTATTTAAAACTCAGCTGTTGTTATGTGTCAAACTGTCTTCGAATGACATTTCCCCTCCCCACCCTCTGCTCTCCTCCTCGACACTTTCATTAAAGCCGTGTGGATATGCTGTTCCTGATTAATTAACCCAATCTCTCTCAGCTCTTCTTCTCTGGGCCGTGGGCCATTTTGGTTTACACTCCAGGGTCAGGGCATGTACTGGATCCCAGTCAGGGGAGACAAATGCTGGAAAACATGCCGGTCAGTATTCTTTTGTTCTACAATATTGTATTTATGACATGCAATCTGTACATGTATTGTCAGGCTTGTTTCTCCCACATATCTTTTGCCACATTATTTACAAATCACCATATACACACATTTTTGAAAGAAATATTCCCCTGTCTGGCGCTTTTAAACCCCTCTTATTCGCGCAAGTCGTCTAGCAATCCTTGTCGTTCGAAATAATTCCAAAAATGGCCCTGGAGTGCCCTCTGCTGGATAAAGCCGAGAACAGCACTTTGGTGGCTTGTTTAAAATCCTCTGTCTGTGTGTATATTCTGTGGAACCGTGATAATTGTCATTTGAAATAAACTTTTTTGTCCAGTTGGTTGTGTAGAGTGAATATGGGTCCGTTGAATGTGGTTGTGTCCAAGAAATTAACCAAATTGTGATGACCTACGGATTTACATTTTATACAGCGATTATGCTTGTTAAGATGTACAAAAACATTACAAATTCCTCCTCCTCAAATATAAATAAATAAATCAAGTTTTTAATTGCTTGGATGTCGTCTTGTGTATCAATCTTAGTATAAAGGCTGTCCACATCAATTGTGAATAGAAAAGAGCGGACCTTGTGTGTAAAGTCCGGATCCTGGCATTGGACTCTGTTCTGCGCTGGTGTGTTTGGATTGTTGTTTGACTTACGGATGGGCTGCTGATACCGCCACGGTCGGTAGTTATTCCAGCCATTATTGCGGATGATGTACGGGCGCTGGTTAGATGATGAGCCGGCGGTCACACGCGGGCGTCCTCCGTCATACCAGCCGGTGCGCATGTGGCCGCGCGGCGCTGCTACAAAAGTCTTCGGGGACTGTTGGATAACCACGGCGGGACTGCTGGTCAGCTCTGGTCAATTGTGAATGTTTGTGAAAGACAACATTGTTTATTTTGACCACCGTATGTAGTTACTGTGAAAAATGTAACAAGTGTTCATCTTGTCTCATTTTGTGCTTGTCTCGCTCATATAGCGTCATTTTGCCAGGAAAATCAAAGGAAAGTCAATATTTAAGATTCATTTCTTTTTCTGTGTCAAACTGTCTTAGAATGACAATCCCACTTTAGAAACATCAATTGTGCATGTTTTTGAAGGACAACGTGATTTATTTTGACTTGGTTACTGTGAAAAATGCAACACGTCTCATTTTGTGCTTGTCTCGCTCGTACAGTTTGAGATTGACAGTGAAATCAGATGAATGTCACTATTTAAAACTCAGCTGTTGTTATGTGTCAAACTGTCTTCGAATGACATTTCCCCTCCCCACCCTCTGCTCTCCTCCTCGACACTTTCATTAAAGCCGTGTGGATATGCTGTTCCTGATTAATTAACCCAATCTCTCTCAGCTCTTCTTCTCTGGGCCGTGGGCCATTTTGGTTTACACTCCAGGGTCAGGGCATGTACTGGATCCCAGTCAGGGGAGACAAATGCTGGAAAACATGCCGGTCAGTATTCTTTTGTTCTACAATATTGTATTTATGACATGCAATCTGTACATGTATTGTCAGGCTTGTTTCTCCCACATATCTTTTGCCACATTATTTACAAATCACCATATACACACATTTTTGAAAGAAATATTCCCCTGTCTGGCGCTTTTAAACCCCTCTTATTCGCGCAAGTCGTCTAGCAATCCTTGTCGTTCGAAATAATTCCAAAAATGGCCCTGGAGTGCCCTCTGCTGGATAAAGCCGAGAACAGCACTTTGGTGGCTTGTTTAAAATCCTCTGTCTGTGTGTATATTCTGTGGAACCGTGATAATTGTCATTTGAAATAAACTTTTTTGTCCAGTTGGTTGTGTAGAGTGAATATGGGTCCGTTGAATGTGGTTGTGTCCAAGAAATTAACCAAATTGTGATGACCTACGGATTTACATTTTATACAGCGATTATGCTTGTTAAGATGTACAAAAACATTACAAATTCCTCCTCCTCAAATATAAATAAATAAATCAAGTTTTTAATTGCTTGGATGTCGTCTTGTGTATCAATCTTAGTATAAAGGCTGTCCACATCAATTGTGAATAGAAAAGAGCGGACCTTGTGTGTAAAGTCCGGATCCTGGCATTGGACTCTGTTCTGCGCTGGTGTGTTTGGATTGTTGTTTGACTTACGGATGGGCTGCTGATACCGCCACGGTCGGTAGTTATTCCAGCCATTATTGCGGATGATGTACGGGCGCTGGTTAGATGATGAGCCGGCGGTCACACGCGGGCGTCCTCCGTCATACCAGCCGGTGCGCATGTGGCCGCGCGGCGCTGCTACAAAAGTCTTCGGGGACTGTTGGATAACCACGGCGGGACTGCTGGTCAGCTCTGGTCAATTGTGAATGTTTGTGAAAGACAACATTGTTTATTTTGACCACCGTATGTAGTTACTGTGAAAAATGTAACAAGTGTTCATCTTGTCTCATTTTGTGCTTGTCTCGCTCATATAGCGTCATTTTGCCAGGAAAATCAAAGGAAAGTCAATATTTAAGATTCATTTCTTTTTCTGTGTCAAACTGTCTTAGAATGACAATCCCACTTTAGAAACATCAATTGTGCATGTTTTTGAAGGACAACGTGATTTATTTTGACTTGGTTACTGTGAAAAATGCAACACGTCTCATTTTGTGCTTGTCTCGCTCGTACAGTTTGAGATTGACAGTGAAATCAGATGAATGTCACTATTTAAAACTCAGCTGTTGTTATGTGTCAAACTGTCTTCGAATGACATTTCCCCTCCCCACCCTCTGCTCTCCTCCTCGACACTTTCATTAAAGCCGTGTGGATATGCTGTTCCTGATTAATTAACCCAATCTCTCTCAGCTCTTCTTCTCTGGGCCGTGGGCCATTTTGGTTTACACTCCAGGGTCAGGGCATGTACTGGATCCCAGTCAGGGGAGACAAATGCTGGAAAACATGCCGGTCAGTATTCTTTTGTTCTACAATATTGTATTTATGACATGCAATCTGTACATGTATTGTCAGGCTTGTTTCTCCCACATATCTTTTGCCACATTATTTACAAATCACCATATACACACATTTTTGAAAGAAATATTCCCCTGTCTGGCGCTTTTAAACCCCTCTTATTCGCGCAAGTCGTCTAGCAATCCTTGTCGTTCGAAATAATTCCAAAAATGGCCCTGGAGTGCCCTCTGCTGGATAAAGCCGAGAACAGCACTTTGGTGGCTTGTTTAAAATCCTCTGTCTGTGTGTATATTCTGTGGAACCGTGATAATTGTCATTTGAAATAAACTTTTTTGTCCAGTTGGTTGTGTAGAGTGAATATGGGTCCGTTGAATGTGGTTGTGTCCAAGAAATTAACCAAATTGTGATGACCTACGGATTTACATTTTATACAGCGATTATGCTTGTTAAGATGTACAAAAACATTACAAATTCCTCCTCCTCAAATATAAATAAATAAATCAAGTTTTTAATTGCTTGGATGTCGTCTTGTGTATCAATCTTAGTATAAAGGCTGTCCACATCAATTGTGAATAGAAAAGAGCGGACCTTGTGTGTAAAGTCCGGATCCTGGCATTGGACTCTGTTCTGCGCTGGTGTGTTTGGATTGTTGTTTGACTTACGGATGGGCTGCTGATACCGCCACGGTCGGTAGTTATTCCAGCCATTATTGCGGATGATGTACGGGCGCTGGTTAGATGATGAGCCGGCGGTCACACGCGGGCGTCCTCCGTCATACCAGCCGGTGCGCATGTGGCCGCGCGGCGCTGCTACAAAAGTCTTCGGGGACTGTTGGATAACCACGGCGGGACTGCTGGTCAGCTCTGGTCAATTGTGAATGTTTGTGAAAGACAACATTGTTTATTTTGACCACCGTATGTAGTTACTGTGAAAAATGTAACAAGTGTTCATCTTGTCTCATTTTGTGCTTGTCTCGCTCATATAGCGTCATTTTGCCAGGAAAATCAAAGGAAAGTCAATATTTAAGATTCATTTCTTTTTCTGTGTCAAACTGTCTTAGAATGACAATCCCACTTTAGAAACATCAATTGTGCATGTTTTTGAAGGACAACGTGATTTATTTTGACTTGGTTACTGTGAAAAATGCAACACGTCTCATTTTGTGCTTGTCTCGCTCGTACAGTTTGAGATTGACAGTGAAATCAGATGAATGTCACTATTTAAAACTCAGCTGTTGTTATGTGTCAAACTGTCTTCGAATGACATTTCCCCTCCCCACCCTCTGCTCTCCTCCTCGACACTTTCATTAAAGCCGTGTGGATATGCTGTTCCTGATTAATTAACCCAATCTCTCTCAGCTCTTCTTCTCTGGGCCGTGGGCCATTTTGGTTTACACTCCAGGGTCAGGGCATGTACTGGATCCCAGTCAGGGGAGACAAATGCTGGAAAACATGCCGGTCAGTATTCTTTTGTTCTACAATATTGTATTTATGACATGCAATCTGTACATGTATTGTCAGGCTTGTTTCTCCCACATATCTTTTGCCACATTATTTACAAATCACCATATACACACATTTTTGAAAGAAATATTCCCCTGTCTGGCGCTTTTAAACCCCTCTTATTCGCGCAAGTCGTCTAGCAATCCTTGTCGTTCGAAATAATTCCAAAAATGGCCCTGGAGTGCCCTCTGCTGGATAAAGCCGAGAACAGCACTTTGGTGGCTTGTTTAAAATCCTCTGTCTGTGTGTATATTCTGTGGAACCGTGATAATTGTCATTTGAAATAAACTTTTTTGTCCAGTTGGTTGTGTAGAGTGAATATGGGTCCGTTGAATGTGGTTGTGTCCAAGAAATTAACCAAATTGTGATGACCTACGGATTTACATTTTATACAGCGATTATGCTTGTTAAGATGTACAAAAACATTACAAATTCCTCCTCCTCAAATATAAATAAATAAATCAAGTTTTTAATTGCTTGGATGTCGTCTTGTGTATCAATCTTAGTATAAAGGCTGTCCACATCAATTGTGAATAGAAAAGAGCGGACCTTGTGTGTAAAGTCCGGATCCTGGCATTGGACTCTGTTCTGCGCTGGTGTGTTTGGATTGTTGTTTGACTTACGGATGGGCTGCTGATACCGCCACGGTCGGTAGTTATTCCAGCCATTATTGCGGATGATGTACGGGCGCTGGTTAGATGATGAGCCGGCGGTCACACGCGGGCGTCCTCCGTCATACCAGCCGGTGCGCATGTGGCCGCGCGGCGCTGCTACAAAAGTCTTCGGGGACTGTTGGATAACCACGGCGGGACTGCTGGTCAGCTCTGGTCAATTGTGAATGTTTGTGAAAGACAACATTGTTTATTTTGACCACCGTATGTAGTTACTGTGAAAAATGTAACAAGTGTTCATCTTGTCTCATTTTGTGCTTGTCTCGCTCATATAGCGTCATTTTGCCAGGAAAATCAAAGGAAAGTCAATATTTAAGATTCATTTCTTTTTCTGTGTCAAACTGTCTTAGAATGACAATCCCACTTTAGAAACATCAATTGTGCATGTTTTTGAAGGACAACATGATTTATTTTGACTTGGTGTTGAGTTACTGTGAAAAATGCAACACGTCTCATTTTGTGCTTGTCTCGCTCGCACAGTTTGAGATTGACAGTGAAATCAGATGAATGTCACTATTTAAAACTCAGCTGTTGTTATGTGTCAAACTGTCTTCGAATGACAATTCCCCTCCCCAGGGCCGTGGACCATTTTGGTTTACACTCCAGGGTCAGGGCATGTACTGGATCCCAGTCAGGGGAGACAAATGCTGGAAAACATGCCGGTCAGTATTCTTTTGTTCTACAATATTGTATTTATGACATGCAATCTGTACATGTATTGTCAGGCTTGTTTCTCCCACATATCTTTTGCCACATTATTTACAAATCACCATATACACACATTTTTGAAAGAAATATTCCCCTGTCTGGCGCTTTTAAACCCCTCTTATTCGCGCAAGTCGTCTAGCAATCCTTGTCGTTCGAAATAATTCCAAAAATGGCCCTGGAGTGCCCTCTGCTGGATAAAGCCGAGAACAGCACTTTGGTGGCTTGTTTAAAATCCTCTGTCTGTGTGTATATTCTGTGGAACCGTGATAATTGTCATTTGAAATAAACTTTTTTGTCCAATTGGTTGTGTAGAGTGAATATGGGTCCGTTGAATGTGGTTGTGTCCAAGAAATTAACCAAATTGTGATGACCTACGGATTTACATTTTATACAGCGATTATGCTTGTTAAGATGTACAAAAACATTACAAATTCCTCCTCCTCAAATATAAATAAATAAATCAAGTTTTTAATTGCTTGGATGTCGTCTTGTGTATCAATCTTAGTATAAAGGCTGTCCACATCAATTGTGAATAGAAAAGAGCGGACCTTGTGTGTAAAGTCCGGATCCTGGCATTGGACTCTGTTCTGCGCTGGTGTGTTTGGATTGTTGTTTGACTTACGGATGGGCTGCTGATACCGCCACGGTCGGTAGTTATTCCAGCCTTTATTGCGGATGATGTACGGGCGCTGGTTAGATGATGAGCCGGCGGTCACACGCGGGCGTCCTCCGTCATACCAGCCGGTGCGCATCTGGCCGCGCGGCGCTGCTACAAAAGTCTTCGGGGACTGTTGGATAACCACGGCGGGACTGCTGGTCAGCTCTGGTCAATTGTGAATGTTTGTGAAAGACAACATTGTTTATTTTGACCACCGTATGTAGTTACTGTGAAAAATGTGGTGTTCATCTTGGGTTAGGTTTAGGTAAAAGCGTAGTGCCCCTGGGGGGAGCACTGCGAAGGGCACGGGCTCTCGGGGGCAATGGGGATCCAAAGGATCTTGGGACCCTCCTTAATTGTAATAAAAATGGATCTTTGATCCTTAAAAAGTACTTAAAAGTGTGGTCAAATTTTAGAAGTGCATGGAGGATTGGGCAACGGTGCAGGCTGGCAGTGGGACTTTGTATATTTATCAAAATGTCCCCTCCCCCCTCAGGGCCCCCGCCGTGATACTTACGGTGGTCATTACTTAAAAGGAGCAAGTTTTTTAAGAAAATAACTAAATAAATAAATAATAAGTGCTTGATTGAAATTTTAAAAGGTTAGACATAAAACAAGAGAAGTTAATAAAACATAAGTGCTAAAATGATAAAAGAAGTGCTCAAATGATAAAACAAGTGCTCAAATGCTAAAACAAGTGCTTACAAACAAGTGTTGATAAAAAACACACCGTATATGCATGCAATGAATAAAAGAGAACCACACATATGTACATTTTAAGATTAGAATAAAATCATGCATGATACTGTTGTTTATTGTCTAAAACCTTACTTTATAAAAGTTCAATTTCAAAGTAAAAATGCTTGCTCCTGCTAAAAAATAATAATAATAATAATGACACCAACTTCTCATAGGTTTTTTATAAGATATGTTTTATTTGAAACAAGGGTTTGCAGGAACTCCGGCTGCGGTGAGAGGCTTCATGTGAGGAATAAATGTTTTTATAAATTTTAGAAAGAAATAGTAAAAATAAAGTAAATATATATGTGTATAAAAAGAAGTTAAAATTATAGTAAATGCATAAGAAAATTAAATAAATAAATAGTTAAAGGATCTTTGTAAAATAGTGAATCAATAAATAAGTAAATAAATAAAAAATTCATGATTTGTAGGAGGTAAAAGTTACAATTAAATAAATTTAATATATAAATATGTCTTAAAATGTAGAAATTTAAGGAGGTAAATGAATAAATAAAATAATAAATAAAATTTAAAAAAAAAAAAAAAAAAAAAAAGGAGTTTCCTTCTTGGGTCACCGCAGTCGGAGTCCTGCTCAAAACCTGTAGGGGGAGAAGCCCTGAAAAGGGAGGAGGTGAGCACTTCTAGTAAATGCTGCAAAAAACGTTGTTATTTATCAAGTGGAGATGGACTCATCAACCATACTTTTCGTTTAGGCCGGTAGGGTCTATGGTCTTTAGTAGATGAATCCATCTCCTCTCCGCTGCCTGTCTCTGGGCCGTGGTCCAATCCCTCCTGCTCTCCAGGCCCATGCTCTGGACATTGTGTTGGCCATGGAGTTTAAAATGTGCATACAGGACACTGGTGCCACTCCCGTTGTTCATGATGTAAAAATGCTGTTTTATCCTGGTTGCTATTGAGTGTTTGGTCTGCCCCACATACATTTTGTGGCAGGCCCTGCACCTAATGGCATATATGACATTGGTTGTTGTGGGCTTTAGGGCCTGCCACGGGTTTATACCTGTCTTTGCGTAGGGGTTAAAAATGTGGGGGAGGGAGATAAAACCAATTGCCGAGCCTCGAAGCGCCTCCCCAGGTGTCGTTGAGCTGTTCAGGTTTGAATGTACCAATAAATCTTTGAGATTTTTATTCCTGCGGTGGGCGGAGATCAACCGGCAGTCCCCCAGCGCGTCGCAGTTGTTCCTTGCCCTTTCAAAGTTTGTTTTAAAAGTAGAAAGAAGGTTTCTGGTGGTCTCCGAGTAGGTGACCACCAGGGGGACGAGAGTCGGGCTGGCTGGCCGGGGGACGTTGTGGTGATATTTTTCTTTGAAGGTCCGGCTGACCTCCGCCTTGACACTCCTGAGGAAGCGCTTCGAGTAACCCCTAGGCCTCAGCGCACTAAAGAGGGTGCTTGTAGCTTCCTCCACATGCTCAGGGAAGGTGCAGATCCTGTGGAAGCGTATCAGCTGGGACTTTATCAGACCTCTGTACGTGTGCCTTGGGTGGTAGCTGGTTTTATGGAGGAGTGCATGACGGTCGGTGTCTTTGAAATGGACTTTGGTGGCCAGTATCTTGGTTTGGTCGCTGGAGTCGCGGAAGAAGACACTCGTGTCCAGAAATTCTATTGAGTGAGGTTGTAGATTGTACTTGATTTTTATCTTCGGATGGTGTGAATTGAGTGTGTCGGTGAAGGTGATGAACTGTTCTGGTGTGCTGTCCCAGAGGCCGAAAATGTCATCCAGGTACCGGAAATACAGTCGGGGTTTGACGGGGATGTTGCTGAGTGCTGTTTCCTCCCAGTGGGCCAGATATATGTCCGCATAGGACGGCGCATACTTCCGGCCCATCGCGCAGCCGCACAGCTGGAGATAGTGCTGGTTGTTGAACATAAAATCATTTCTGGTGAGGGTTATTTCCAAAAGTTTCAGGATGTGGTGATCAGGGCGGGTTGAATCCGGATGTTTGTTGAAAATTGACTGAACGGCGGCTAATCCAAGTGGAGTTTCAATGTTGGTATATAAGGAGTCTATGTCTATTGTAAAAAGGAGGGTGTGACCGGGTACCTGTTGGTTTTTTATTGTCTGTACAAAATGGTATGTGTCTTTTATGTAGCTAGGGTGGAGTTTGGCGAGGGGGTTAATGAAATGATCTATGTATTCGGTTATGGCGTATGTTTCTGAACCGCAGTCGCTTACAATGGGGCGGCCGACCGGAACAACAGAAGGGACCGTCCACGTTTCAGGGGGCTTGTGGATCTTGGGTAACAGATAAAAGAGGCGGGGCCTGGGTTCATCGGGACCGTCCAGGTACTGTTTTTGTTTTGTAGTGATGTATTTGTGTCTGTGTAATGTGTCTGTAATGTTCCTAACTAATGTTTGTGTTTCCTGCTGGAGTGAGGTGTGTAGTGGTCTATAATATGTGTTGTTGTTTAACTGTCTGTGTGCTTCTAATATGTAATTGTCCCTATCTTGAATAACAATTTGGCCCCCCTTGTCGGCTGGTTTAATAACTATGTGTTTGGATGTGCCTAGTGTTCTGAGGGTGCGTTTGTGTTCCTGGCTAATGTTGGGTGTTCTATGTGGACGGGGGTGCCAGTGTGTGAGTGCCCGGTTGTTATCAGTGATTAGTTGTGTTATGGTGGGTGAGATGGTGTCCGGGTGTGGTTGCCAAGTGGACGGTCCCGTGAAAGGCACAGGCTCCCGCCCCTGGGCCCCCTGAAAGTGGTCTAGCAATTTAAGCCGTCGGTGGAAGGCATGAAGGTCCCTTCTGAGTTCCGGCCGGGTGGGAGGATTGGGGGTCGGGATGAAAGTGAGTCCTTTTTCTAGGATCTCCAGCTGTGCGGCTGTGAGGGAGAAAACAGCAGAGAGATTAGTTATGTTGGAGAGTTGTGGGGGAGGTGTGCAGTTATCTCCCTTTACAAGTTTAAGTGTTCTTTCCAGTACCTGAATATCTGTTCGGCCACCTGGGCAGTCCAGTGGATGTTGTCGGCCGTGGTGTGAAAAAGCAATGGGTTAATTTCCGGAATAAAGTTGTACTTGGAGGCTATGGTGTTATTGAGTCGGGTGAGTAGTGTTTGCTTTCGCTGGTCCAGTTTCCGTGAAAAGTTTATGATGGGGAAGTAAATGGTGGCGTTAGGGAAGGTGATCTGGCTGGTGCTCCACATCTGCTGTGCTTGTTTCAAAAAGGTAGATGGTTCATGTTCTGACAGACAGTTGTTGAGACCGACCGAGAGTATTACCTGTGTGACGGTGTGTTGGGGTGGCAGTTTCTTTAAGATGGCGGTGATGTGGTGAAATGTGGCTCCGGGGAAACTGTCTACCTGAATGTGTGAGTGTCTGAATGTGGGGATGCGGGAGAGGTTTGAATCGCCTATAATGAGTATCTTCTTCCGCACCTCCAGCGACCAATCCTGAATTTTACGAAAAGTGCGTGGGTGTGTGTGTGGTTCTGGGGGGTTCGGGGAGCCAGGCGCCGCCGCAGGGACCCTGGTTGGGCGGGAGGTGGATATCTCAGATGTTAAGGTAGTGTTCAGCTTAGCTTTCATTTTACCCTTCATCATCATAGAGTTGTTATCCACCTCAGAGATTTCTAGGGCTCTACAGGCCCCTGCGGCAAACAGCTCTGGCTCCCTCTGCTGTGCATGTGGTGGATCTGGAGGTGGAGAAGAGGAGATTGTGTTACTACAGGGGAGAACTACATTGCTGTATGTCTGTGTAGTCTCTGTGGGGTTATGGACTTTGTGCGGAGAGGGGGGGTGGTGGTGGCGGCAGGCTGGGGGGGAGGAGGAGGGAGCGGGGAGGGCCCCGGCAGAGGACCCAGCCGACTGCGACCCCAGGCGGTCGAGTACAGCTCGAGGGATGGGGTTGAGCTGCACCTTTACCTGCCGCCTGGGGTTGCGTCTGGGCAACTGGGGCTGCATCAATCCATCGGGGCCCCCCACCGCCGCCGCAACCTCGCCCCCAGCCAACGCACAGAGGTCTGAAGAGGAAGGAAGTGTAGTTGGGATAGGAGGGAGAGTGGGGGGAACAGGAGAGTCAGAAGGGGGAGAAAGAGTGTCAGGTTTAGGGGGAGAGTGGGGGGGAGGACGGGGCAGGGGGCTAGGGTTGGGATTGAAGGGGTTGGGGAGGTCAGAGGGGTTAAGTGTAAGAGGGGAGCTGCTCCCCACGAAGTGGGGGGCAGCGAATGCACGCTCCACCCTAGGGGCCACAGTCCACCACCCGAAGGTGGTGGGGGTCCCACCACCCGAAGGTGGTGGGGGTTCAAAAAATTAGACTCATATCGGTCTTGTGCGCAACGTTTCGGCCTCTATTTGGCCTTCTTCAGGCGAGACCGATAGCCCGTGATGGAAGTGGGGTGCCTGCTTGGCCTTTCCCTCACTCCTGTCCCTTCTAGCTTCCTCCTCCTTTCCCTTTTTCTTCTATTTCCCTCTTTAAGGTAAGTTTGCCTAAATGTATTTTGTGTTTGAATTACTAATTTGTGTTTTTTTGTTCTTTCCTTCCAGGTGTGTCTCGTGTCCGAATCCAGGTAAGTGTATGTGTCAATTTCTGTATTAAGTTATTTTATGTTAAAATTACTAATTTGTGTTTCTGTTTTTTCCTTTTTAGGTTTCTGATCCAGGTAAGTTTGTGTTGATCCTTTATGTACCCTCCAATTGTCCAAATGTTGTCCTATGTAATTTGTGTTGAATAAAGATTATTTTTATATTAAACTTGTGTCTTAGTTTTTTTTCAAAAAATGAATTTACTTTAATTTGAATAAATTATCCTTTCCTTTTACTATCCACCTCTCTATCCATCTTCCATCCTTTCCTTCTGCCTTCTCCCTTTGCCTCACTCCTTCCTTCTCCTCCCCTTAGCCTCGTTAGGCCATGTGGCACTGTCCTTTCGCCCTCCTTGTATGTCACTTACTTTTCCTTTAATCCTCTCCCTTTCCTTTTATATGTGATTAGGTTTAGTTTTTGGGTTGAGGGTTTAAAGTAGAGACAGTAGGCATAAAATTGGGATATAGGGGCAGCGGGCACTAGTTTGGATTAGTTATAGGTGGGCAAGGGAAAAATTAAAATTAGGGATGAAATTAAGAATTAAGATAGGATAGGGTAAAAATAAAATCAAATTGGAGGGGTTAGAATTGGTTAGGAGAGATCAATATTAGATCGGGTCATCCCCGTAGGGGATGGCCCGATCGATGCACACTCCATCCAGCTCTCCCCGAGATGGGCCAGCCCCATCATCACAGGTAAGTACATTTTTTTAATTATTTTTTTATATATACATTTTTTTATTTTTTTATATACACAAACACAGCAAGAGATACACATATCTTGAGTCATAGAATGAATATGTATGTTTTTAATTATTTATTTATTTATTTCTTCCACAGGTGAACAGGTAAGTAAATAAGGTAAGTATGAATTAATCTATAAATGGTTATTTATTTATTTATTTATTTATTAATGAATGAAGTTGTATATAGTATGTGTATGTGTGTATTTATATATAGGGAAGAATTGTCCTTTATGTCTCAATCCACTCCGCTGGGGATAATTGGGATTTTAAAAGAATAAATTAAATTAAAGGGGTACTAGAGGTTGAGGTTAGGGCCAAATTGAGGGGTTGTGGTTAGGGGAAATATTAGAATAGGGTTAAATAAAAGTGATAGGGTTGGGATGGTTAGGTTTAGGTAAAAGCGTAGTGCCCCTGGGGGGAGCACTGCGAAGGGCACGGGCTCTCGGGGGCAATGGGGATCCAAAGGATCTTGGGACCCTCCTTAATTGTAATAAAAATGGATCTTTGATCCTTAAAAAGTACTTAAAAGTGTGGTCAAATTTTAGAAGTGCATGGAGGATTGGGCAACGGTGCAGGCTGGCAGTGGGACTTTGTATATTTATCAAAATGTCCCCTCCCCCTTCAGGGCCCCCGCCGTGATACTTACGGTGGTCATTACTTAAAAGGAGCAAGTTTTTTAAGAAAATAACTAAATAAATAAATAATAAGTGCTTGATTGAAATTTTAAAAGGTTAGACATAAAACAAGAGAAGTCAATAAAACATAAGTGCTAAAATGATAAAAGAAGTGCTCAAATGATAAAACAAGTGCTCAAATGCTAAAACAAGTGCTTCCAAACAAGTGTTGATAAAAAACACACCGTATATGCATGCAATGAATAAAAGAGAACCACACATATGTACATTTTAAGATTAGAATAAAATCATGCATAATACTGTTGTTTATTGTCTAAAACCTTACTTTATAAAAGTTCAATTTCAAAGTAAAAATGCTTGCTCCTGCTAAAAAATGATAATAATGATAATAATAATGACACCAACTTCTCATAGGTTTTTTATAAGATATGTTTTATTTGAAACAAGGGTTTGCAGGAACTCCGGCTGCGGTGAGAGGCTTCATGTGAGGAATAAATGTTTTTATAAATTTTAGAAAGAAATAGTAAAAATAAAGTAAATATATATGTGTATAAAAAGAAGTTAGGGTAGGGTTAGGGTTAGGTTTAGGTAAAAGCGTAGTGCCCCTGGGGGGAGCACTGCGAAGGGCACGGGCTCTCGGGGGCAATGGGGATCCAAAGGATCTTGGGACCCTCCTTAATTGTAATAAAAATGGATCTTTGATCCTTAAAAAATACTTAAAAGTGTGGTCAATTTTTAGAAGTGCATGGAGGATTGGGCAACGGTGCAGGCTGGCAGTGGGACTTTGTATATTTATCAAAATGTCCCCTCCCCCTTCAGGGCCCCTGCCGTGATACTTACGGTGGTCATTACTTAAAAGGAGCAAGTTTTATAAGAAAATAACTAAATAAATAAATAGTAAGTGCTTGATTGAAATTTTAAAAGGTTAGACATAAAACAAGAGAAGTTAATAAGGACATAAGTGCTAAAATGATAAAACAAGTGCTCAAATGATAAAACAAGTGCTCAAATGCTAAAACAAGTGCTTAAAAACAAGTGCTGATAAAAAACACACCGTATATGCATGCAATGAATAAAAGAGAACCACACATATGTACATTTTAAGATTAGAATAAAATCATGCATAATACTGTTGTTTATTGTCTAAAACCTTACTTTATAAAAGTTCAATTTCAAAGTAAAAATGCTTGCTCCTGCTAAAAAATAATAATACTAATAATAATAATGACACCAACTTCTCATAGGTTTTTTATAAGATATGTTTTATTTGAAACAAGGGTTTGCAGGAACTCCGGCTGCGGTGAGAGGCTTCGTGTGAGGAATAAATGTGTTTATAATTTTTAGAAAGAAATAGTAGAAATCAAGTAAATATATATGTGTATAAAAAGAAGTTAAAATTATAGTAAATGCATAAGAAAATTAAATAAATAATTAAGGATCTTTGTAAATTAGTGAATCAATAAATAAGTAAATAAATAAAAAATTCATGATTTGTAGGAGATAAAAGTTACAATTAAATAAATTTAATATATAAATATGTCTTAAAATATAGAAATTTAAGGAGGTAAATAAATATATTAAATAAAAAAAAAAAAAAAAAAAAAAAAAAAAAAAAAAAAAAAGGAGTTTCCTTCTTGGGTCACCGCAGTCGGAGTCCTGCTAAAAACCTGTAGGGGGAGAAGCCCTGAAAAGGGAGGAGGTGAGCACTTCTAGTAAATGCTGCAAAAAAGGTTGTTATTTATCAAGTGGAGATGGACTCATCAGCCATACTTTTCGTTTAGGCCGGTAGGGTCTATGGTCTTTAGTAGATGAATCCATCTCCTCTCCGCTGCCTGTCTCTGGGCCGTGGTCCAATCCCTCCTGCTCTCCAGGCCCATGCTCTGGACATTGTGTTGGCCATGGAGTTTAAAATGTGCATACAGGACACTGGTGCCACTCCCGTTGTTCATGATGTAAAAGTGCTGTTTTATTCTGGTTAAAATTGAATGTTTAGTCTGCCCCACATACATTTTGTGGCAGGCCCTGCACCTAATGGCATATATGACATTATTTGTTGTTGGCTTCAGGGCCTGCCACGGGTTTATACCTGTTTTTGCGTAAGGGTTAAAAATGTGGGGGAGGGAGATAAAACCAATTGCCGAGCCTCGACGCGCCTCCCCAGGTGTCCTTGAGTTGTTCAGGTCAGAGTGCACCAATAAATCTTTAAGATTTTTGTTCCTGCGGTGGGCGGAGATCAGCCGGCAGTCCCCCAGCGCGTCGCAGTTGTTCCTTGCCCTTTCAAAGTTTGTCTTAAAAATGGAAAGAAGGTTTCTGGTGGTCTCCGAGTAGGTGACCACCAGGGGGACGAGAGTCGGGCTGGCTGGCCGGGGGACGTTGTGGTGATATTTTTCTTTGAAGGTCCGGCTGACCTCCGCCTTGACACTCCTGAGGAAGCGCTTCGAGTAACCCCTAGGCCTCAGCGCACTAAAGAGGGTGCTTGTAGCTTCCTCCACATGCTCAGGGAAGGTGCAGATCCTGTGGAAGCGTATCAGCTGGGACTTTATCAGACCTCTGTACGTGTGCCTTGGGTGGTAGCTGGTTTTATGGAGGAGTGCATGACGGTCGGTGTCTTTGAAATGGACTTTGGTGGCCAGTATCTTGGTTTGGTCGCTGGAGTCGCGGAAGAAGACACTCGTGTCCAGAAATTCTATTGAGTGAGGTTGTAGATTGTACTTGATTTTTATCTTCGGATGGTGTGAATTGAGTGTGTCGGTGAAGGTGATGAACTGTTCTGGTGTGCTGTCCCAGAGGCCGAAAATGTCATCCAGGTACCGGAAATACAGTCGGGGTTTGACGGGGATGTTGCTGAGTGCTGTTTCCTCCCAGTGGGCCAGATATATGTCCGCATAGGACGGCGCATACTTCCGGCCCATCGCGCAGCCGCACAGCTGGAGATAGTGCTGGTTGTTGAACATAAAATCATTTCTGGTGAGGGTTATTTCCAAAAGTTTCAGGATGTGGTGATCAGGGCGAGTTGAATCCGGATGTTTGTTGAAAATTGACTGAACGGCGGCTAATCCAAGTGGGGTTTCAATGTTGGTATATAAGGAGTCTATGTCTATTGTAAAAAGGAGGGTGTGACCGGGTACCTGTTGGTTTTTTATTGTCTGTACAAAATGGTATGTGTCTTTTATGTAGCTAGGGTGGAGTTTGGCGAGGGGATTGATGAAATGATCTATGTATTCGGTTATGGCGTATGTTTCTGAACCGCAGTCGCTTACAATGGGGCGGCCGACCGGAACAACAGAAGGGACCGTCCACGTTTCAGGGGGCTTGTGGATCTTGGGTAACAGATAAAAGAGGCGGGGCCTGGGTTCATCGGGACCGTCCAGGTACTGTTTTTGTTTTGTAGTGATGTATTTGTGTCTGTGTAATGTGTCTGTAATGTTCCTAACTAATGTTTGTGTTTCCTGCTGGAGTGAGGTGTGTAGTGGTCTATAATATGTGTTGTTGTTTAACTGTCTGTGTGCTTCTAATATGTAATTGTCCCTATCTTGAATAACAATTTGGCCCCCCTTGTCGGCTGGTTTAATAACTATGTGTTTGGATGTGCCTAGTGTTCTGAGGGTGCGTTTGTGTTCCTGGCTAATGTTGGGTGTTCTATGTGGACGGGGGTGCCAGTGTGTGAGTGCCCGGTTGTTATCAGTGATTAGTTGTGTTATGGTGGGTGAGATGGTGTCCGGGTGTGGTTGCCAAGTGGACGGTCCCGTGAAAGGCACAGGCTCCCGCCCCTGGGCCCCCTGAAAGTGGTCTAGCAATTTAAGCCGTCGGTGGAAGGCATGAAGGTCCCTTCTGAGTTCCGGCCGGGTGGGAGGATTGGGGGTTGGGATGAAAGTGAGTCCTTTTTCTAGGATCTCCAGCTGTGCGGCTGTGAGGGAGAAAACAGCAGAGAGATTAGTTATGTTGGAGAGTTGTGGGGGAGGTGTGCAGTTATCTCCCTTTACAAGTTTAAGTGTTCTTTCCAGTACCTGAATATCTGTTCGGCCACCTGGGCAGTCCAGTGGATGTTGTCAGCCGTGGTGTGAAAAAGCAAGGGGTTAATTTCCGGAATAAAGTTGTACTTGGAGGCTATGGTGTTGTTGAGTCGGGTGAGTAGTGTTTGTTTTCGCTGGTCCAGTTTCCGTGAAAAGTTTATGATGGGGAAGTAAATGGTGGCGTTAGGGAAGGTGATCTGGCTGGTGCTCCACATCTGCTGTGCTTGTTTCAAAAAGGTAGATGGTTCATGTTCTGACAGACAGTTGTTGAGACCGACCGAGAGTATTACCTGTGTGACGGTGTGTTGGGGTGGCAGTTTCTTTAAGATGGCGGTGATGTGGTGAAATGTGGCTCCGGGGAAACTGTCTACCTGAATGTGTGAGTGTCTGAATGTGGGGATGCGGGAGAGGTTTGAATCGCCTATAATGAGTATCTTCTTCCGCACCTCCAGCGACCAATCCTGAATTTTACGAAAAGTGCGTGGGTGTGTGTGTGGTTCTGGGGGGTTCGGGGAGCCAGGTGCCGCCGCAGGGACCCTGGTTGGACGGGAGGTGGATATCTCAGATGTTAAGGTAGTGTTCAGCTTAGCTTTCATTTTACCCTTCATCATCATAGAGTTGTTATCCACCTCAGAGATTTCTAGGGCTCTACAGGCCCCTGCGGCAAACAGCTCTGGCTCCCTCTGCTGTGCATGTGGTGGATCTGGAGGTGGAGAAGAGGAGATTGTGTTACTACAGGGGAGAACTACATTGCTGTATGTCTGTGTAGTCTCTGTGGGGTTATGGACTTTGTGCGGAGAGGGGGGGTGGTGGTGGCGGCAGGCTGGGGGGGAGGAGGAGGGAGCGGGGAGGGCCCCGGCAGAGGACCCAGCCGACTGCGACCCCAGGCGGTCGAGTACAGCTCGAGGGATGGGGTTGAGCTGCACCTTTACCTGCCGCCTGGGGTTGCGTCTGGGCAACTGGGGCTGCATCAATCCATCGGGGCCCCCCACCGCCGCCGCAACCTCGCCCCCAGCCAACGCACAGAGGTCTGAAGAGGGAGGAAGTGTAGTTGGGATAGGAGGGAGAGTGGGGGGAACAGGAGAGTCAGAAGGGGGAGAAAGAGTGTCAGGTTTAGGGGGAGAGTGGGGGGGAGGACGGGGCAGGGGGCTAGGGTTGGGATTGGAGGGGTTGGGGAGGTCAGAGGGGTTAAGTGTGAGAGAGGGAGCTGCTCCCCACGAAGTGGGGGGCAGCGAATGCACGCTCCACCCTAGGGGCCCTGGTCCACCACCCGAAGGTGGTGGGGGTCCCACCACTCAAAGGTGGTGGGGGTTCAAAAAATTGGACATTTAGTCGGTCCTGTGCGCGACGTTTCGGCCTGTTCGGCCTTCTTCAGGCGGAACCGACCCGTCAATGGGAAGTGGGGTGCCTTATGTGCCTTCTCCTCCACTCCTGTCCCTTCTGACTGTCTCCTCCCTTTCCCTTTTCCTTCTGTTCCCTTGTCAAATTTAAGTTTGCCTATAGTGATTTCAATTTGAGTTAATAATTTGTATTTGTGTTCTTTCTTTTCCTAGGTGTATCCCGTGGCCAGATTCAGGTGAGTTTATATGTAATTTAATTATATGTTAATAAATGTGTATTTACGTTTCTAATTTGTGTTTCTTCTTTTCCTCTTTCCAGGTCCAGATTCAGGTAAGTTTGTGTTGTATGTCCCGTCCAATTGTGTAATTATTGTCTTGTGTGAGTTTTTATGTCCAATAAAAATCATTTTTGTCCATCTTGTGGTCCCATGTCTTTTTTGTTCTTATATGTAAATTAGTTTTAATTTCCATTTTTTTCTCCTTTCCATTCCATCCTTCATCTATCCCTCCATCCTGTCTTCTCCCTTTGCCTCACTCCTTCTTTTCCTCCCCTTAGCCTCGTTAGGCCATGTGGCACTGTCCTTTCCCCCTGCTCCTCTGTCACTAACTGTTGTTTTTTTGTTACTCTCCCTTTCCTTTATGTTTTTAGTATTAGGGTTAAGAGTTTTATTTAAACTTAAAGATAGTGGGCAGTAGATTGGGATAGGGGACAGCGGGCACTAGTTTAGATTAGTTGTAGTGGGCAAGGGAAAATTAAAATGGGGAAATGAAATTTAGAATTAGAATAGAATAGGGCAAAATACAAATTGGAGGGGATAAAATTGGTTAGGGTTAGGCAACTATGGGGTTAAATGGTTATGGTAAGGGCTAGAACATTGGGGTGGGGGGATATAGCCATATTGGGCTCTAAAAATTAAATGGCCCCTAGGAGGCCCTGGCAGGTTAGGTGTGAGAGAGGGAGCTGCTCCCCACGAAGTGGGGGGCAGCGAATGCACGCTCCACCCTAGGGGCCCTGGTCCACCACCCGAAGGTGGTGGGGGTCCCACCACTCAAAGGTGGTGGGGGTTCAAAAAATTGGACATTTAGTCGGTCCTGTGCGCGACGTTTCGGCCTGTTCGGCCTTCTTCAGGCGGAACCGACCCGTCAATGGGAAGTGGGGTGCCTTATGTGCCTTCTCCTCCACTCCTGTCCCTTCTGACTGTCTCCTCCCTTTCCCTTTTCCTTCTGTTCCCTTGTCAAATTTAAGTTTGCCTATAGTGATTTCAATTTGAGTTAATAATTTGTATTTGTGTTCTTTCTTTTCCTAGGTGTATCCCGTGGCCAGATTCAGGTGAGTTTATATGTAATTTAATTATATGTTAATAAATGTGTATTTACGTTTCTAATTTGTGTTTCTTCTTTTCCTCTTTCCAGGTCCAGATTCAGGTAAGTTTGTGTTGTATGTCCCGTCCAATTGTGTAATTATTGTCTTGTGTGAGTTTTTATGTCCAATAAAAATCATTTTTGTCCATCTTGTGGTCCCATGTCTTTTTTGTTCTTATATGTAAATTAGTTTTAATTTCCATTTTTTTCTCCTTTCCATTCCATCCTTCATCTATCCCTCCATCCTGTCTTCTCCCTTTGCCTCACTCCTTCTTTTCCTCCCCTTAGCCTCGTTAGGCCATGTGGCACTGTCCTTTCCCCCTGCTCCTCTGTCACTAACTGTTGTTTTTTTGTTACTCTCCCTTTCCTTTATGTTTTTAGTATTAGGGTTAAGAGTTTTATTTAAACTTAAAGATAGTGGGCAGTAGATTGGGATAGGGGACAGCGGGCACTAGTTTAGATTAGTTGTAGTGGGCAAGGGAAAATTAAAATGGGGAAATGAAATTTAGAATTAGAATAGAATAGGGCAAAATACAAATTGGAGGGGATAAAATTGGTTAGGGTTAGGCAACTATGGGGTTAAATGGTTATGGTAAGGGCTAGAACATTGGGGTGGGGGGATATAGCCATATTGGGCTCTAAAAATTAAATGGCCCCTAGGAGGCCCTGGCAGGTTAGGTGTGAGAGAGGGAGCTGCTCCCCACGAAGTGGGGGGCAGCGAATGCACGCTCCACCCTAGGGGCCCTGGTCCACCACCCGAAGGTGGTGGGGGTCCCACCACTCAAAGGTGGTGGGGGTTCAAAAAATTGGACATTTAGTCGGTCCTGTGCGCGACGTTTCGGCCTGTTCGGCCTTCTTCAGGCGGAACCGACCCGTCAATGGGAAGTGGGGTGCCTTATGTGCCTTCTCCTCCACTCCTGTCCCTTCTGACTGTCTCCTCCCTTTCCCTTTTCCTTCTGTTCCCTTGTCAAATTTAAGTTTGCCTATAGTGATTTCAATTTGAGTTAATAATTTGTATTTGTGTTCTTTCTTTTCCTAGGTGTATCCCGTGGCCAGATTCAGGTGAGTTTATATGTAATTTAATTATATGTTAATAAATGTGTATTTACGTTTCTAATTTGTGTTTCTTCTTTTCCTCTTTCCAGGTCCAGATTCAGGTAAGTTTGTGTTGTATGTCCCGTCCAATTGTGTAATTATTGTCTTGTGTGAGTTTTTATGTCCAATAAAAATCATTTTTGTCCATCTTGTGGTCCCATGTCTTTTTTGTTCTTATATGTAAATTAGTTTTAATTTCCATTTTTTTCTCCTTTCCATTCCATCCTTCATCTATCCCTCCATCCTGTCTTCTCCCTTTGCCTCACTCCTTCTTTTCCTCCCCTTAGCCTCGTTAGGCCATGTGGCACTGTCCTTTCCCCCTGCTCCTCTGTCACTAACTGTTGTTTTTTTGTTACTCTCCCTTTCCTTTATGTTTTTAGTATTAGGGTTAAGAGTTTTATTTAAACTTAAAGATAGTGGGCAGTAGATTGGGATAGGGGACAGCGGGCACTAGTTTAGATTAGTTGTAGTGGGCAAGGGAAAATTAAAATGGGGAAATGAAATTTAGAATTAGAATAGAATAGGGCAAAATACAAATTGGAGGGGATAAAATTGGTTAGGGTTAGGCAACTATGGGGTTAAATGGTTATGGTAAGGGCTAGAACATTGGGGTGGGGGGATATAGCCATATTGGGCTCTAAAAATTAAATGGCCCCTAGGAGGCCCTGGCAGGTTAGGTGTGAGAGAGGGAGCTGCTCCCCACGAAGTGGGGGGCAGCGAATGCACGCTCCACCCTAGGGGCCCTGGTCCACCACCCGAAGGTGGTGGGGGTCCCACCACTCAAAGGTGGTGGGGGTTCAAAAAATTGGACATTTAGTCGGTCCTGTGCGCGACGTTTCGGCCTGTTCGGCCTTCTTCAGGCGGAACCGACCCGTCAATGGGAAGTGGGGTGCCTTATGTGCCTTCTCCTCCACTCCTGTCCCTTCTGACTGTCTCCTCCCTTTCCCTTTTCCTTCTGTTCCCTTGTCAAATTTAAGTTTGCCTATAGTGATTTCAATTTGAGTTAATAATTTGTATTTGTGTTCTTTCTTTTCCTAGGTGTATCCCGTGGCCAGATTCAGGTGAGTTTATATGTAATTTAATTATATGTTAATAAATGTGTATTTACGTTTCTAATTTGTGTTTCTTCTTTTCCTCTTTCCAGGTCCAGATTCAGGTAAGTTTGTGTTGTATGTCCCGTCCAATTGTGTAATTATTGTCTTGTGTGAGTTTTTATGTCCAATAAAAATCATTTTTGTCCATCTTGTGGTCCCATGTCTTTTTTGTTCTTATATGTAAATTAGTTTTAATTTCCATTTTTTTCTCCTTTCCATTCCATCCTTCATCTATCCCTCCATCCTGTCTTCTCCCTTTGCCTCACTCCTTCTTTTCCTCCCCTTAGCCTCGTTAGGCCATGTGGCACTGTCCTTTCCCCCTGCTCCTCTGTCACTAACTGTTGTTTTTTTGTTACTCTCCCTTTCCTTTATGTTTTTAGTATTAGGGTTAAGAGTTTTATTTAAACTTAAAGATAGTGGGCAGTAGATTGGGATAGGGGACAGCGGGCACTAGTTTAGATTAGTTGTAGTGGGCAAGGGAAAATTAAAATGGGGAAATGAAATTTAGAATTAGAATAGAATAGGGCAAAATACAAATTGGAGGGGATAAAATTGGTTAGGGTTAGGCAACTATGGGGTTAAATGGTTATGGTAAGGGCTAGAACATTGGGGTGGGGGGATATAGCCATATTGGGCTCTAAAAATTAAATGGCCCCTAGGAGGCCCTGGCAGGTTAGGTGTGAGAGAGGGAGCTGCTCCCCACGAAGTGGGGGGCAGCGAATGCACGCTCCACCCTAGGGGCCCTGGTCCACCACCCGAAGGTGGTGGGGGTCCCACCACTCAAAGGTGGTGGGGGTTCAAAAAATTGGACATTTAGTCGGTCCTGTGCGCGACGTTTCGGCCTGTTCGGCCTTCTTCAGGCGGAACCGACCCGTCAATGGGAAGTGGGGTGCCTTATGTGCCTTCTCCTCCACTCCTGTCCCTTCTGACTGTCTCCTCCCTTTCCCTTTTCCTTCTGTTCCCTTGTCAAATTTAAGTTTGCCTATAGTGATTTCAATTTGAGTTAATAATTTGTATTTGTGTTCTTTCTTTTCCTAGGTGTATCCCGTGGCCAGATTCAGGTGAGTTTATATGTAATTTAATTATATGTTAATAAATGTGTATTTACGTTTCTAATTTGTGTTTCTTCTTTTCCTCTTTCCAGGTCCAGATTCAGGTAAGTTTGTGTTGTATGTCCCGTCCAATTGTGTAATTATTGTCTTGTGTGAGTTTTTATGTCCAATAAAAATCATTTTTGTCCATCTTGTGGTCCCATGTCTTTTTTGTTCTTATATGTAAATTAGTTTTAATTTCCATTTTTTTCTCCTTTCCATTCCATCCTTCATCTATCCCTCCATCCTGTCTTCTCCCTTTGCCTCACTCCTTCTTTTCCTCCCCTTAGCCTCGTTAGGCCATGTGGCACTGTCCTTTCCCCCTGCTCCTCTGTCACTAACTGTTGTTTTTTTGTTACTCTCCCTTTCCTTTATGTTTTTAGTATTAGGGTTAAGAGTTTTATTTAAACTTAAAGATAGTGGGCAGTAGATTGGGATAGGGGACAGCGGGCACTAGTTTAGATTAGTTGTAGTGGGCAAGGGAAAATTAAAATGGGGAAATGAAATTTAGAATTAGAATAGAATAGGGCAAAATACAAATTGGAGGGGATAAAATTGGTTAGGGTTAGGCAACTATGGGGTTAAATGGTTATGGTAAGGGCTAGAACATTGGGGTGGGGGGATATAGCCATATTGGGCTCTAAAAATTAAATGGCCCCTAGGAGGCCCTGGCAGGTTAGGTGTGAGAGAGGGAGCTGCTCCCCACGAAGTGGGGGGCAGCGAATGCACGCTCCACCCTAGGGGCCCTGGTCCACCACCCGAAGGTGGTGGGGGTCCCACCACTCAAAGGTGGTGGGGGTTCAAAAAATTGGACATTTAGTCGGTCCTGTGCGCGACGTTTCGGCCTGTTCGGCCTTCTTCAGGCGGAACCGACCCGTCAATGGGAAGTGGGGTGCCTTATGTGCCTTCTCCTCCACTCCTGTCCCTTCTGACTGTCTCCTCCCTTTCCCTTTTCCTTCTGTTCCCTTGTCAAATTTAAGTTTGCCTATAGTGATTTCAATTTGAGTTAATAATTTGTATTTGTGTTCTTTCTTTTCCTAGGTGTATCCCGTGGCCAGATTCAGGTGAGTTTATATGTAATTTAATTATATGTTAATAAATGTGTATTTACGTTTCTAATTTGTGTTTCTTCTTTTCCTCTTTCCAGGTCCAGATTCAGGTAAGTTTGTGTTGTATGTCCCGTCCAATTGTGTAATTATTGTCTTGTGTGAGTTTTTATGTCCAATAAAAATCATTTTTGTCCATCTTGTGGTCCCATGTCTTTTTTGTTCTTATATGTAAATTAGTTTTAATTTCCATTTTTTTCTCCTTTCCATTCCATCCTTCATCTATCCCTCCATCCTGTCTTCTCCCTTTGCCTCACTCCTTCTTTTCCTCCCCTTAGCCTCGTTAGGCCATGTGGCACTGTCCTTTCCCCCTGCTCCTCTGTCACTAACTGTTGTTTTTTTGTTACTCTCCCTTTCCTTTATGTTTTTAGTATTAGGGTTAAGAGTTTTATTTAAACTTAAAGATAGTGGGCAGTAGATTGGGATAGGGGACAGCGGGCACTAGTTTAGATTAGTTGTAGTGGGCAAGGGAAAATTAAAATGGGGAAATGAAATTTAGAATTAGAATAGAATAGGGCAAAATACAAATTGGAGGGGATAAAATTGGTTAGGGTTAGGCAACTATGGGGTTAAATGGTTATGGTAAGGGCTAGAACATTGGGGTGGGGGGATATAGCCATATTGGGCTCTAAAAATTAAATGGCCCCTAGGAGGCCCTGGCAGGTTAGGTGTGAGAGAGGGAGCTGCTCCCCACGAAGTGGGGGGCAGCGAATGCACGCTCCACCCTAGGGGCCCTGGTCCACCACCCGAAGGTGGTGGGGGTCCCACCACTCAAAGGTGGTGGGGGTTCAAAAAATTGGACATTTAGTCGGTCCTGTGCGCGACGTTTCGGCCTGTTCGGCCTTCTTCAGGCGGAACCGACCCGTCAATGGGAAGTGGGGTGCCTTATGTGCCTTCTCCTCCACTCCTGTCCCTTCTGACTGTCTCCTCCCTTTCCCTTTTCCTTCTGTTCCCTTGTCAAATTTAAGTTTGCCTATAGTGATTTCAATTTGAGTTAATAATTTGTATTTGTGTTCTTTCTTTTCCTAGGTGTATCCCGTGGCCAGATTCAGGTGAGTTTATATGTAATTTAATTATATGTTAATAAATGTGTATTTACGTTTCTAATTTGTGTTTCTTCTTTTCCTCTTTCCAGGTCCAGATTCAGGTAAGTTTGTGTTGTATGTCCCGTCCAATTGTGTAATTATTGTCTTGTGTGAGTTTTTATGTCCAATAAAAATCATTTTTGTCCATCTTGTGGTCCCATGTCTTTTTTGTTCTTATATGTAAATTAGTTTTAATTTCCATTTTTTTCTCCTTTCCATTCCATCCTTCATCTATCCCTCCATCCTGTCTTCTCCCTTTGCCTCACTCCTTCTTTTCCTCCCCTTAGCCTCGTTAGGCCATGTGGCACTGTCCTTTCCCCCTGCTCCTCTGTCACTAACTGTTGTTTTTTTGTTACTCTCCCTTTCCTTTATGTTTTTAGTATTAGGGTTAAGAGTTTTATTTAAACTTAAAGATAGTGGGCAGTAGATTGGGATAGGGGACAGCGGGCACTAGTTTAGATTAGTTGTAGTGGGCAAGGGAAAATTAAAATGGGGAAATGAAATTTAGAATTAGAATAGAATAGGGCAAAATACAAATTGGAGGGGATAAAATTGGTTAGGAGAGATCAATATTAGATCGGGTCATCCCCGTAGGGGATGGCCCGATCGATGCACACTCCATCCAGCTCTCCCAGAGATGGGCCAGCCCCATCACCACAGGTAAGTATATTTTTTTATTTTTTTCAATATATATATATATATATTTTTTTACATACACACAAAGAGTCACACATATCTTCAATAATAGCATAATATACATGTTTTTAATTATTTATTTATGTCTTTCTTCCACAGGTAAACAGGTAAGTAAATAAGGTAAGTATGAATTAATTTGTAAATAATTATTTATTTATTTATTAATGAATGAAATTGTATATGATATATGTATATATATGTGTGTGTATTTATATATAGGGAAAGGCTGTCCTTCATGCCTCAATCCACTCCGCTGGGGATAATTGGGATATTTTTAAAAAAAAAAAAAAAAAAAAAAAAAAAAAAAAAAAAAAAAAAAAAAAAAAAAAAAAATTTTTTATATTAATTAATTAAATTAAAGGGGTGCTAGAGGTTGAGGTTAGGGTCAAATTGAGGGGTTGTGGTTAGGGAAAATATTAGAATAGGGTTGAATAAGTGTAATAGGGTTGGGGTGGTTAGGGTTAGGGCCAGATTAAAGGGGTTATGGTTAGGGTAAGGATTAGGATAGGGATAGGATTAAATTTGTGGTTAATAAACAAGAGGGTTTATTGAGGTTGGGGTTAGGGCCAAATTCAAAGGGTTATGGTTAGGGTAAGGATTAGGATAGGGATAGGATTAGAATATTAATTTAAAAACAATGGGGTTATTGAGGTTGGGGTTAGGGCCAGATTAGAGGGGTTAAGGTTAGGAAAGTTGTCAGGGTTGGGATTAGATTTAGAGTCAGGTTGGGTTTAGGCTAGGATTGGATTGAGAGGTGAAGGATGGACTCAGGCACGAAAATACATTCTCTGGTTAAGACCTTGTGGGTGTGTGGTGCCTAATAGATGTATCCAATTTCTTTCAGCCCTCCTCCTCTGGGCTGTGGACCAATGGGGATTACATTCGAGGACTAGAGCTTGCATCGCTTCCCAGCCATGAAGGATGAAATGTTGAACAACATACCGGTCAGTATTTTTATGTCTTACAATATTATATTTGTGACAAGCAAACCGTACTTGTATAGGCAGTTTTGTTTCACCCACATATCTTTGTTCACATTTTTTACAAGTCATTAAGTACACACAGTTTTTGGAAGAAATATTACACTGTTTAGCAGTCTTGTACACTCTTTGTTTGTGGAAATCAAAAACCCAATCCTGTTGTTTGAAATAGGTATTGTGTGGACCAGAAGATCGATCCAGCTCTGGTTTGACCCTCGCTCTTACCAGGTAATCTTTAAGATTTTTATTCTTTCTGAAGGCAGCTATTATTCTCAGATCATAATCTGGTTGATTTAATCTGAAACAGGTCTCAAAATTGGTTTTAATTTTCCTGACCAATTTTACTGAAGAAGGAGAATAAGTAGTAACAAATGGCAGAGCAGTGGAAGTCTGTATGGCTTTAGTAAGGAGGAAAGTCTTAAAACTCGTTCTTAAAAAAGACCTGGAGTACCCCCTAGTGGCCAAAGCGGAAAACAACACTTTGGTGGCAGCCTTAAAATCTTCAGGTTGTGTGCAGATCCTGTGAAATCTTAATAATTGTGATTTAATTAACCCAGCAAATGTGTGCTTTGGGTGATAACTAGTTTTGTGTAGGAGTGCATGTGTATCTGTCTCCTTGAAATAAACCTTTACATCCAATTGATTGTGTGTCATGAATTTAGGTCCTTTATATGTGGTCGTGTCCAGAAAATTGATCGAATTGTGATTTAATGTGTATTTTAATTTTATGGAGGGGTTATGATTATTGAGGGTGTTAAAGAATTGAGTGAAATCCTCCTCCGAATGGATCCAGATGCCCCAAATATCATCGAGATAGCGGAAGTAATGCAGAGGTTTTTTAGAACACTTTTCTAATGCTGTGGTTTCCCAAGATGCCATGAAAATATCAGCGTAGGCAGGGGCGAATTTTTTGCCCATTGCTGTGCCTTTGATTTGTAGGAAATATTTTCCATTAAATTCAAAATCATTTCGGGTTAGATTAATTTCAAGTAGTTGTAATAATTCTTTATCTGGTCTTTTTTTATTGGGGAATTGATACAAGATATTTTTAATAGCTAAAATGCCCTCTTGGATGTCAATATTAGTATATAAGCTATCGACATCAATTGTAAATAATATAGAATTAGTAGGTATTTTGAGATTTATGATTTTATTAATAAAGTCGTAAGTATCTTTAATATAGCTGTTGTGTTTTTTTGCCAATGGATTTATATAATGGTCAATAAATTCCGCTGATCTGTAAGTTTCACTACTGCAATCTGACACGATGGGGCGTCCAGGAGGGATTTGGAACGGTTTGCTCCAGCTGGCTGGATCTTTGTGGATTTTGGGGAGTAAGTAAAATCGCCTAGGTCTTGGTTCTGAGTCTCCAATTAAATAATTGCATTGTTTGTTATTAATGAGTTTTTTCTCATGTATTTTGTGAAATATTTTGACAACCTGAGTGAATGTTTCTGGATAGATTGGTTTTTCCAATTTGGAGTAATATTTTTTGTCTTCCAGCTGTCTATTTCCCTCCCATAGGTACTGCTGCAGGTCCATCACCACGACTACGCTTCCTTTGTCTGCCGGTTTAATAATAATGTTCTTATTATTTAATAATTCTTTAAGTGCCAAATTCTCCTCCGGTGTTAGGTTCGAATTAACTCTGAGCGTTTGAAATTGGTTGTGGAAATATTCAAGATCTAGTTTGATCAGGTCTCTAATGTGAGGAGGTATTTTAATTTCTGGGGGGGTCCAATTGGAATTGGGCATGAAAGGTTGTTTTTCCATGGTATTATCATCCCCATAATAAGCCCATAATTTGAGTCTTCTGTGGTAATTTTGAAGATCTAGTCTGGTTTGGGGCCTGATATTTTTATTACTGCCTCGAGTTGGAATAAAATTTAGACCTCTATTAAGTAGAGATAATTGTGCAGGGGTTAATTTAACTTTTTGAGTCAAAATCATAACATTTCTGAACCCCTCCTGAAACAGGCTCACGGGGATTCTCAGTTTACCTGGAGGAGCCAGTGTTCAAACATCTTTGCTGCTGTGGGGTGTGACCAGTGAATTTTGTCGATATCTGTGGTAAAGTTTTTGGTGGGAAGCTGAGGAATAAAGTTACAATTCTTCATGATGTAACTGTTCAATACCTGTACATTCAGTTGTTCCTTCTGAGGCAGTGCTGAGGAAACATTGATGACAGGGATCCAGATGGTGGCCTCCGGGAACCTGATTTTGGCCACTCTCACAGCCCTCTGCAGCTGCTTGATCGTCGTCTCGCGGGGTTTCTGTTTCCTGCTGTTTAGGCCGAAGGATAAGATGACTGTTTCGACCTCCGTTGTGCAGACAGCCCTGTGCAGGAGGGACTCTGCATGGTGGAAGGAAGCTCCAGGATAACTGTCAATCTGCAGATCCTGGTTTTGAAAAGGAGGAAACCTGGAAACATTAGAGTCCCCTATGATTAAGTGCTTTTTCCTAACACACAGACCCCAGTCCTTTAATTTTTTAGAAGTGTTCACATGTCTTGTGGGTCTGCGTGTAGGTGTGTGTGTTGTTGTTGTTGTTGCAGGTGTAGTGGATGTCAATGTAGGTGGTTGTGGAAGGACCACCTGTGGTTGCAAAGCAGAGCGTGTGGTGACCCCCTGAAAGGACACGGTGCTCTGGGCCCCCTGGAGCGGTCGTAGTGATGCATCAAAGGAGGATCTGGATGGAGGGCGTGGGCCGATGGGTGTGAGCCTAGGCATAAAGGGCTCAAACCTGCTGCTGGAGTTGGTCATGGGGGTCGACGGCTCTTTCTCTGGTGTCCCCTGAGTCTGTGGCTCTTTCAGGAGTGACCCGGGGGTGTGTGGAGGGGGAGGAGGGGGTGCTGTCTGCCCGATGACTACATCACCTCTGCTGCTGTCAGCCCTCTGCTGTCTCTGAGGTTTGGGCTTAGTTGAAGGCCACTGGGAGGGAGGCATCCTAAAAGAAGTAAAGAAAGGATGAGGAGGAAGGGGGAGAGGAGGAAAGGGGGAGGGGAGGGAGGGGCGGAGGGGAGGAGGAGAGGGGGATGAGGAGGAGGGAGAAGGAAGAGGAGAGGGAGGGAGAGAGAGAGAGAGAGGAGGAGAGAGGGGAGGGGGAGAGAGAGGAGGGGGAGAGAGGGGAGGAGGGGGAGAAGAGGGAGGAGGAGAAGGGATGTTCTCCTCAGCATCCACCGGGAGGAAGGGGGACCAGTCTCCCCCTCTCTGGTCCGTCATCGTGGCAACCGAGGTAAGTGTGGCTCGAGGAGGTGGATGGGGAGATGGAGCAGCTGGTGCCGGTGCGTCCGCGGCCGTGTGCACCTGCGCTTGGATGCTGACCGAGCGCATCACCGGAGCTGAAGGAGCAGCAGCTGCGGGGGGAGCGGGGGGGGCCCCTGCTGTAGTAGTCGCCGCTTGGGTCCGTGGATCAGCCTGAGCGCGGGTGGGGGCTTGTTCAGGAAGATTAGCCTGTAAAAAAGCCTCCACATCCTGCGTCGTTTCAGGCTTCAGTCTGCGCCCCAGATTCTTTCTGGCCCAAGCGGTGGCGACTTGGAAGGGGCCCTGCCAGTCTCGATCAGGGAACGCAGCAAGCTCCTGAATGTCCTGATCTATGCTGTCCTCATAATGCTGTCTCAGGATTACAATTGCTGTATGTTCCCAATTCTTTGCATTTCCCTCCAGCAGCATCTGGGTCGGCTCGCTGGGGGAAGCTGGCTTAATGAAGCTGGCCAGATTTTCCGTGGTTTTTCTGATGATGGGGGGTGGGTGCTCCCCCGACACATTTTTTAGATGATGGGCGGATTTAATAATTTTGTGAATGATGCGAACTTTCTGAGAGAAATCAGGATCATGGGACTGGACTCTATTTTGTGGCAGTCTGTTTTGATTGCCGCTGGGTTGGCGGATGGGCTGCTGGTTACGCCAAGGCTGGTAAGTATTGTTCATTTTGGGGCGCTGATTGTAGGAGGGAAAGGCGCTCACCTGTCGCTGTCCTCCGTAGCGCCAGCCGCTGCGCGCCTGGAAGCGTGGCGGCGCAGAAAAGCCCGTTGGAGCCGCCGGGGCTCGGTGAGGAGGAGGCTGGTTGTCCCCGTTTGAGTACGCTGCATAATAACGACGGGGTCGCTGGTCTCCTCTGGCGACGGAGGCGTAGGAGCGCGTCAGCGGGGGAGGCTGGCGGTCGCGGCGGGGATAAGGGTCCGCTCTCCGGGCTGGCTGGTCAGAGCGCCACGTCCGTGGCTCCCGCTGCTGCAGACGGCCTCTGCGGTAGCTGACACGGGTCCAGCCGTCTTCCTCATCAGCGTAATGCATGGCGTTAAAAGTGTGTGTGATGAAAGTGGAAAATAGGAAAATAAAGTTTGAAAACAACGCCAAATCGTGGCGTAAAACTTAGAATTAATACTCGTAGTGGAGATAGAGAAGAAAGGACTCCTTCTATTAACACTCGGTATTTATTAAAAAAATCAAAATGAAATAGTAGAATTACAAGCAAGTTACAATCGCGACGTTTCGGTTCTATTCGAACCTTCTTCAGGCAAACTTGCTCAAAAACAATAAGATGTATGTAATAGAAAGTCACGAGTGTTGGCGTAAAGTCTCTCCTTGCGTCTGTCTCAAATGCAAACTAGCGGAGAATGAGCCAGTGTCGCGGCAATAGAGTTTCAAATTCAAAACTTGCCGCTTGTGCTTACGTCATTAAGATGACCCGGAAACTACAGAGAAAACTCAAGAGCCAACTACTGGTGACCCTCGGTATTACCACAACAGTGTTTAAAAATCACAAAATGGCGTTTTAAATCGCCGTCACATCACACACATCTGAATTGCAGTTTTTCTGAGAAATAACGCTAAAAGGGAACAGAACTTCAATCCATATGTGAACATACTGATCCAGGAATACAGCAGGAAGTCCAACATGAAGTATGAATGGAAAAAAAACCAGGTAAGTGACCATAACGATTTGAACAGTCCATCATCGTCACGGAGGATAAAGCCAACAGATTACGTGATTATACAAGGATACAGAGTATATGTTTGAAATTGAGTCTTGTGTGAAAATATACAATACAGAGTATAATTGGAAAAAACAGAGTATTGTGAATGTATTCCAGAAATACCAGTATAAAATCACTATATGATCATGAATGTGACCTTACATGCAAAATGAGACTCAAAAAAGAGGGAGGGGAAGGGGCAGCCCAAAAGGGAGAACTGGAGGCACCGGCAGGTTAGGAGAGATCAATATTAGATCGGGTCATCCCCGTAGGGGATGGCCCGATCGATGCACACTCCATCCAGCTCTCCCAGAGATGGGCCAGCCCCATCACCACAGGTAAGTATATTTTTTTATTTTTTTCAATATATATATATATATATTTTTTTACATACACACAAAGAGTCACACATATCTTCAATAATAGCATAATATACATGTTTTTAATTATTTATTTATGTCTTTCTTCCACAGGTAAACAGGTAAGTAAATAAGGTAAGTATGAATTAATTTGTAAATAATTATTTATTTATTTATTAATGAATGAAATTGTATATGATATATGTATATATATGTGTGTGTATTTATATATAGGGAAAGGCTGTCCTTCATGCCTCAATCCACTCCGCTGGGGATAATTGGGATATTTTTTAAAAAAAAAAAAAAAAAAAAAAAAAAAAAAAAAAAAAAAAAAAAAAAAAAAATTTTTTATATTAATTAATTAAATTAAAGGGGTGCTAGAGGTTGAGGTTAGGGTCAAATTGAGGGGTTGTGGTTAGGGAAAATATTAGAATAGGGTTGAATAAGTGTAATAGGGTTGGGGTGGTTAGGGTTAGGGCCAGATTAAAGGGGTTATGGTTAGGGTAAGGATTAGGATAGGGATAGGATTAAATTTGTGGTTAATAAACAAGAGGGTTTATTGAGGTTGGGGTTAGGGCCAAATTCAAAGGGTTATGGTTAGGGTAAGGATTAGGATAGGGATAGGATTAGAATATTAATTTAAAAACAATGGGGTTATTGAGGTTGGGGTTAGGGCCAGATTAGAGGGGTTAAGGTTAGGAAAGTTGTCAGGGTTGGGATTAGATTTAGAGTCAGGTTGGGTTTAGGCTAGGATTGGATTGAGAGGTGAAGGATGGACTCAGGCACGAAAATACATTCTCTGGTTAAGACCTTGTGGGTGTGTGGTGCCTAATAGATGTATCCAATTTCTTTCAGCCCTCCTCCTCTGGGCTGTGGACCAATGGGGATTACATTCGAGGACTAGAGCTTGCATCGCTTCCCAGCCATGAAGGATGAAATGTTGAACAACATACCGGTCAGTATTTTTATGTCTTACAATATTATATTTGTGACAAGCAAACCGTACTTGTATAGGCAGTTTTGTTTCACCCACATATCTTTGTTCACATTTTTTACAAGTCATTAAGTACACACAGTTTTTGGAAGAAATATTACACTGTTTAGCAGTCTTGTACACTCTTTGTTTGTGGAAATCAAAAACCCAATCCTGTTGTTTGAAATAGGTATTGTGTGGACCAGAAGATCGATCCAGCTCTGGTTTGACCCTCGCTCTTACCAGGTAATCTTTAAGATTTTTATTCTTTCTGAAGGCAGCTATTATTCTCAGATCATAATCTGGTTGATTTAATCTGAAACAGGTCTCAAAATTGGTTTTAATTTTCCTGACCAATTTTACTGAAGAAGGAGAATAAGTAGTAACAAATGGCAGAGCAGTGGAAGTCTGTATGGCTTTAGTAAGGAGGAAAGTCTTAAAACTCGTTCTTAAAAAAGACCTGGAGTACCCCCTAGTGGCCAAAGCGGAAAACAACACTTTGGTGGCAGCCTTAAAATCTTCAGGTTGTGTGCAGATCCTGTGAAATCTTAATAATTGTGATTTAATTAACCCAGCAAATGTGTGCTTTGGGTGATAACTAGTTTTGTGTAGGAGTGCATGTGTATCTGTCTCCTTGAAATAAACCTTTACATCCAATTGATTGTGTGTCATGAATTTAGGTCCTTTATATGTGGTCGTGTCCAGAAAATTGATCGAATTGTGATTTAATGTGTATTTTAATTTTATGGAGGGGTTATGATTATTGAGGGTGTTAAAGAATTGAGTGAAATCCTCCTCCGAATGGATCCAGATGCCCCAAATATCATCGAGATAGCGGAAGTAATGCAGAGGTTTTTTAGAACACTTTTCTAATGCTGTGGTTTCCCAAGATGCCATGAAAATATCAGCGTAGGCAGGGGCGAATTTTTTGCCCATTGCTGTGCCTTTGATTTGTAGGAAATATTTTCCATTAAATTCAAAATCATTTCGGGTTAGATTAATTTCAAGTAGTTGTAATAATTCTTTATCTGGTCTTTTTTTATTGGGGAATTGATACAAGATATTTTTAATAGCTAAAATGCCCTCTTGGATGTCAATATTAGTATATAAGCTATCGACATCAATTGTAAATAATATAGAATTAGTAGGTATTTTGAGATTTATGATTTTATTAATAAAGTCGTAAGTATCTTTAATATAGCTGTTGTGTTTTTTTGCCAATGGATTTATATAATGGTCAATAAATTCCGCTGATCTGTAAGTTTCACTACTGCAATCTGACACGATGGGGCGTCCAGGAGGGATTTGGAACGGTTTGCTCCAGCTGGCTGGATCTTTGTGGATTTTGGGGAGTAAGTAAAATCGCCTAGGTCTTGGTTCTGAGTCTCCAATTAAATAATTGCATTGTTTGTTATTAATGAGTTTTTTCTCATGTATTTTGTGAAATATTTTGACAACCTGAGTGAATGTTTCTGGATAGATTGGTTTTTCCAATTTGGAGTAATATTTTTTGTCTTCCAGCTGTCTATTTCCCTCCCATAGGTACTGCTGCAGGTCCATCACCACGACTACGCTTCCTTTGTCTGCCGGTTTAATAATAATGTTCTTATTATTTA
This sequence comes from Chaetodon auriga, assembly GCF_051107435.1. Classification (NCBI taxonomy): domain Eukaryota; kingdom Metazoa; phylum Chordata; class Actinopteri; order Chaetodontiformes; family Chaetodontidae; genus Chaetodon; species Chaetodon auriga. The sequence continues at coordinate 359,821 of NW_027481948.1, forward strand.
ATAATTCTTTAAGTGCCAAATTCTCCTCCGGTGTTAGGTTCGAATTAACTCTGAGCGTTTGAAATTGGTTGTGGAAATATTCAAGATCTAGTTTGATCAGGTCTCTAATGTGAGGAGGTATTTTAATTTCTGGGGGGGTCCAATTGGAATTGGGCATGAAAGGTTGTTTTTCCATGGTATTATCATCCCCATAATAAGCCCATAATTTGAGTCTTCTGTGGTAATTTTGAAGATCTAGTCTGGTTTGGGGCCTGATATTTTTATTACTGCCTCGAGTTGGAATAAAATTTAGACCTCTATTAAGTAGAGATAATTGTGCAGGGGTTAATTTAACTTTTTGAGTCAAAATCATAACATTTCTGAACCCCTCCTGAAACAGGCTCACGGGGATTCTCAGTTTACCTGGAGGAGCCAGTGTTCAAACATCTTTGCTGCTGTGGGGTGTGACCAGTGAATTTTGTCGATATCTGTGGTAAAGTTTTTGGTGGGAAGCTGAGGAATAAAGTTACAATTCTTCATGATGTAACTGTTCAATACCTGTACATTCAGTTGTTCCTTCTGAGGCAGTGCTGAGGAAACATTGATGACAGGGATCCAGATGGTGGCCTCCGGGAACCTGATTTTGGCCACTCTCACAGCCCTCTGCAGCTGCTTGATCGTCGTCTCGCGGGGTTTCTGTTTCCTGCTGTTTAGGCCGAAGGATAAGATGACTGTTTCGACCTCCGTTGTGCAGACAGCCCTGTGCAGGAGGGACTCTGCATGGTGGAAGGAAGCTCCAGGATAACTGTCAATCTGCAGATCCTGGTTTTGAAAAGGAGGAAACCTGGAAACATTAGAGTCCCCTATGATTAAGTGCTTTTTCCTAACACACAGACCCCAGTCCTTTAATTTTTTAGAAGTGTTCACATGTCTTGTGGGTCTGCGTGTAGGTGTGTGTGTTGTTGTTGTTGTTGCAGGTGTAGTGGATGTCAATGTAGGTGGTTGTGGAAGGACCACCTGTGGTTGCAAAGCAGAGCGTGTGGTGACCCCCTGAAAGGACACGGTGCTCTGGGCCCCCTGGAGCGGTCGTAGTGATGCATCAAAGGAGGATCTGGATGGAGGGCGTGGGCCGATGGGTGTGAGCCTAGGCATAAAGGGCTCAAACCTGCTGCTGGAGTTGGTCATGGGGGTCGACGGCTCTTTCTCTGGTGTCCCCTGAGTCTGTGGCTCTTTCAGGAGTGACCCGGGGGTGTGTGGAGGGGGAGGAGGGGGTGCTGTCTGCCCGATGACTACATCACCTCTGCTGCTGTCAGCCCTCTGCTGTCTCTGAGGTTTGGGCTTAGTTGAAGGCCACTGGGAGGGAGGCATCCTAAAAGAAGTAAAGAAAGGATGAGGAGGAAGGGGGAGAGGAGGAAAGGGGGAGGGGAGGGAGGGGCGGAGGGGAGGAGGAGAGGGGGATGAGGAGGAGGGAGAAGGAAGAGGAGAGGGAGGGAGAGAGAGAGAGAGAGGAGGAGAGAGGGGAGGGGGAGAGAGAGGAGGGGGAGAGAGGGGAGGAGGGGGAGAAGAGGGAGGAGGAGAAGGGATGTTCTCCTCAGCATCCACCGGGAGGAAGGGGGACCAGTCTCCCCCTCTCTGGTCCGTCATCGTGGCAACCGAGGTAAGTGTGGCTCGAGGAGGTGGATGGGGAGATGGAGCAGCTGGTGCCGGTGCGTCCGCGGCCGTGTGCACCTGCGCTTGGATGCTGACCGAGCGCATCACCGGAGCTGAAGGAGCAGCAGCTGCGGGGGGAGCGGGGGGGGCCCCTGCTGTAGTAGTCGCCGCTTGGGTCCGTGGATCAGCCTGAGCGCGGGTGGGGGCTTGTTCAGGAAGATTAGCCTGTAAAAAAGCCTCCACATCCTGCGTCGTTTCAGGCTTCAGTCTGCGCCCCAGATTCTTTCTGGCCCAAGCGGTGGCGACTTGGAAGGGGCCCTGCCAGTCTCGATCAGGGAACGCAGCAAGCTCCTGAATGTCCTGATCTATGCTGTCCTCATAATGCTGTCTCAGGATTACAATTGCTGTATGTTCCCAATTCTTTGCATTTCCCTCCAGCAGCATCTGGGTCGGCTCGCTGGGGGAAGCTGGCTTAATGAAGCTGGCCAGATTTTCCGTGGTTTTTCTGATGATGGGGGGTGGGTGCTCCCCCGACACATTTTTTAGATGATGGGCGGATTTAATAATTTTGTGAATGATGCGAACTTTCTGAGAGAAATCAGGATCATGGGACTGGACTCTATTTTGTGGCAGTCTGTTTTGATTGCCGCTGGGTTGGCGGATGGGCTGCTGGTTACGCCAAGGCTGGTAAGTATTGTTCATTTTGGGGCGCTGATTGTAGGAGGGAAAGGCGCTCACCTGTCGCTGTCCTCCGTAGCGCCAGCCGCTGCGCGCCTGGAAGCGTGGCGGCGCAGAAAAGCCCGTTGGAGCCGCCGGGGCTCGGTGAGGAGGAGGCTGGTTGTCCCCGTTTGAGTACGCTGCATAATAACGACGGGGTCGCTGGTCTCCTCTGGCGACGGAGGCGTAGGAGCGCGTCAGCGGGGGAGGCTGGCGGTCGCGGCGGGGATAAGGGTCCGCTCTCCGGGCTGGCTGGTCAGAGCGCCACGTCCGTGGCTCCCGCTGCTGCAGACGGCCTCTGCGGTAGCTGACACGGGTCCAGCCGTCTTCCTCATCAGCGTAATGCATGGCGTTAAAAGTGTGTGTGATGAAAGTGGAAAATAGGAAAATAAAGTTTGAAAACAACGCCAAATCGTGGCGTAAAACTTAGAATTAATACTCGTAGTGGAGATAGAGAAGAAAGGACTCCTTCTATTAACACTCGGTATTTATTAAAAAAATCAAAATGAAATAGTAGAATTACAAGCAAGTTACAATCGCGACGTTTCGGTTCTATTCGAACCTTCTTCAGGCAAACTTGCTCAAAAACAATAAGATGTATGTAATAGAAAGTCACGAGTGTTGGCGTAAAGTCTCTCCTTGCGTCTGTCTCAAATGCAAACTAGCGGAGAATGAGCCAGTGTCGCGGCAATAGAGTTTCAAATTCAAAACTTGCCGCTTGTGCTTACGTCATTAAGATGACCCGGAAACTACAGAGAAAACTCAAGAGCCAACTACTGGTGACCCTCGGTATTACCACAACAGTGTTTAAAAATCACAAAATGGCGTTTTAAATCGCCGTCACATCACACACATCTGAATTGCAGTTTTTCTGAGAAATAACGCTAAAAGGGAACAGAACTTCAATCCATATGTGAACATACTGATCCAGGAATACAGCAGGAAGTCCAACATGAAGTATGAATGGAAAAAAAACCAGGTAAGTGACCATAACGATTTGAACAGTCCATCATCGTCACGGAGGATAAAGCCAACAGATTACGTGATTATACAAGGATACAGAGTATATGTTTGAAATTGAGTCTTGTGTGAAAATATACAATACAGAGTATAATTGGAAAAAACAGAGTATTGTGAATGTATTCCAGAAATACCAGTATAAAATCACTATATGATCATGAATGTGACCTTACATGCAAAATGAGACTCAAAAAAGAGGGAGGGGAAGGGGCAGCCCAAAAGGGAGAACTGGAGGCACCGGCAGGTTAGGAGAGATCAATATTAGATCGGGTCATCCCCGTAGGGGATGGCCCGATCGATGCACACTCCATCCAGCTCTCCCAGAGATGGGCCAGCCCCATCACCACAGGTAAGTATATTTTTTTATTTTTTTCAATATATATATATATATATTTTTTTACATACACACAAAGAGTCACACATATCTTCAATAATAGCATAATATACATGTTTTTAATTATTTATTTATGTCTTTCTTCCACAGGTAAACAGGTAAGTAAATAAGGTAAGTATGAATTAATTTGTAAATAATTATTTATTTATTTATTAATGAATGAAATTGTATATGATATATGTATATATATGTGTGTGTATTTATATATAGGGAAAGGCTGTCCTTCATGCCTCAATCCACTCCGCTGGGGATAATTGGGATATTTTTTAAAAAAAAAAAAAAAAAAAAAAAAAAAAAAAAAAAAAAAAAAAAAAAAAAAATTTTTTATATTAATTAATTAAATTAAAGGGGTGCTAGAGGTTGAGGTTAGGGTCAAATTGAGGGGTTGTGGTTAGGGAAAATATTAGAATAGGGTTGAATAAGTGTAATAGGGTTGGGGTGGTTAGGGTTAGGGCCAGATTAAAGGGGTTATGGTTAGGGTAAGGATTAGGATAGGGATAGGATTAAATTTGTGGTTAATAAACAAGAGGGTTTATTGAGGTTGGGGTTAGGGCCAAATTCAAAGGGTTATGGTTAGGGTAAGGATTAGGATAGGGATAGGATTAGAATATTAATTTAAAAACAATGGGGTTATTGAGGTTGGGGTTAGGGCCAGATTAGAGGGGTTAAGGTTAGGAAAGTTGTCAGGGTTGGGATTAGATTTAGAGTCAGGTTGGGTTTAGGCTAGGATTGGATTGAGAGGTGAAGGATGGACTCAGGCACGAAAATACATTCTCTGGTTAAGACCTTGTGGGTGTGTGGTGCCTAATAGATGTATCCAATTTCTTTCAGCCCTCCTCCTCTGGGCTGTGGACCAATGGGGATTACATTCGAGGACTAGAGCTTGCATCGCTTCCCAGCCATGAAGGATGAAATGTTGAACAACATACCGGTCAGTATTTTTATGTCTTACAATATTATATTTGTGACAAGCAAACCGTACTTGTATAGGCAGTTTTGTTTCACCCACATATCTTTGTTCACATTTTTTACAAGTCATTAAGTACACACAGTTTTTGGAAGAAATATTACACTGTTTAGCAGTCTTGTACACTCTTTGTTTGTGGAAATCAAAAACCCAATCCTGTTGTTTGAAATAGGTATTGTGTGGACCAGAAGATCGATCCAGCTCTGGTTTGACCCTCGCTCTTACCAGGTAATCTTTAAGATTTTTATTCTTTCTGAAGGCAGCTATTATTCTCAGATCATAATCTGGTTGATTTAATCTGAAACAGGTCTCAAAATTGGTTTTAATTTTCCTGACCAATTTTACTGAAGAAGGAGAATAAGTAGTAACAAATGGCAGAGCAGTGGAAGTCTGTATGGCTTTAGTAAGGAGGAAAGTCTTAAAACTCGTTCTTAAAAAAGACCTGGAGTACCCCCTAGTGGCCAAAGCGGAAAACAACACTTTGGTGGCAGCCTTAAAATCTTCAGGTTGTGTGCAGATCCTGTGAAATCTTAATAATTGTGATTTAATTAACCCAGCAAATGTGTGCTTTGGGTGATAACTAGTTTTGTGTAGGAGTGCATGTGTATCTGTCTCCTTGAAATAAACCTTTACATCCAATTGATTGTGTGTCATGAATTTAGGTCCTTTATATGTGGTCGTGTCCAGAAAATTGATCGAATTGTGATTTAATGTGTATTTTAATTTTATGGAGGGGTTATGATTATTGAGGGTGTTAAAGAATTGAGTGAAATCCTCCTCCGAATGGATCCAGATGCCCCAAATATCATCGAGATAGCGGAAGTAATGCAGAGGTTTTTTAGAACACTTTTCTAATGCTGTGGTTTCCCAAGATGCCATGAAAATATCAGCGTAGGCAGGGGCGAATTTTTTGCCCATTGCTGTGCCTTTGATTTGTAGGAAATATTTTCCATTAAATTCAAAATCATTTCGGGTTAGATTAATTTCAAGTAGTTGTAATAATTCTTTATCTGGTCTTTTTTTATTGGGGAATTGATACAAGATATTTTTAATAGCTAAAATGCCCTCTTGGATGTCAATATTAGTATATAAGCTATCGACATCAATTGTAAATAATATAGAATTAGTAGGTATTTTGAGATTTATGATTTTATTAATAAAGTCGTAAGTATCTTTAATATAGCTGTTGTGTTTTTTTGCCAATGGATTTATATAATGGTCAATAAATTCCGCTGATCTGTAAGTTTCACTACTGCAATCTGACACGATGGGGCGTCCAGGAGGGATTTGGAACGGTTTGCTCCAGCTGGCTGGATCTTTGTGGATTTTGGGGAGTAAGTAAAATCGCCTAGGTCTTGGTTCTGAGTCTCCAATTAAATAATTGCATTGTTTGTTATTAATGAGTTTTTTCTCATGTATTTTGTGAAATATTTTGACAACCTGAGTGAATGTTTCTGGATAGATTGGTTTTTCCAATTTGGAGTAATATTTTTTGTCTTCCAGCTGTCTATTTCCCTCCCATAGGTACTGCTGCAGGTCCATCACCACGACTACGCTTCCTTTGTCTGCCGGTTTAATAATAATGTTCTTATTATTTAATAATTCTTTAAGTGCCAAATTCTCCTCCGGTGTTAGGTTCGAATTAACTCTGAGCGTTTGAAATTGGTTGTGGAAATATTCAAGATCTAGTTTGATCAGGTCTCTAATGTGAGGAGGTATTTTAATTTCTGGGGGGGTCCAATTGGAATTGGGCATGAAAGGTTGTTTTTCCATGGTATTATCATCCCCATAATAAGCCCATAATTTGAGTCTTCTGTGGTAATTTTGAAGATCTAGTCTGGTTTGGGGCCTGATATTTTTATTACTGCCTCGAGTTGGAATAAAATTTAGACCTCTATTAAGTAGAGATAATTGTGCAGGGGTTAATTTAACTTTTTGAGTCAAAATCATAACATTTCTGAACCCCTCCTGAAACAGGCTCACGGGGATTCTCAGTTTACCTGGAGGAGCCAGTGTTCAAACATCTTTGCTGCTGTGGGGTGTGACCAGTGAATTTTGTCGATATCTGTGGTAAAGTTTTTGGTGGGAAGCTGAGGAATAAAGTTACAATTCTTCATGATGTAACTGTTCAATACCTGTACATTCAGTTGTTCCTTCTGAGGCAGTGCTGAGGAAACATTGATGACAGGGATCCAGATGGTGGCCTCCGGGAACCTGATTTTGGCCACTCTCACAGCCCTCTGCAGCTGCTTGATCGTCGTCTCGCGGGGTTTCTGTTTCCTGCTGTTTAGGCCGAAGGATAAGATGACTGTTTCGACCTCCGTTGTGCAGACAGCCCTGTGCAGGAGGGACTCTGCATGGTGGAAGGAAGCTCCAGGATAACTGTCAATCTGCAGATCCTGGTTTTGAAAAGGAGGAAACCTGGAAACATTAGAGTCCCCTATGATTAAGTGCTTTTTCCTAACACACAGACCCCAGTCCTTTAATTTTTTAGAAGTGTTCACATGTCTTGTGGGTCTGCGTGTAGGTGTGTGTGTTGTTGTTGTTGTTGCAGGTGTAGTGGATGTCAATGTAGGTGGTTGTGGAAGGACCACCTGTGGTTGCAAAGCAGAGCGTGTGGTGACCCCCTGAAAGGACACGGTGCTCTGGGCCCCCTGGAGCGGTCGTAGTGATGCATCAAAGGAGGATCTGGATGGAGGGCGTGGGCCGATGGGTGTGAGCCTAGGCATAAAGGGCTCAAACCTGCTGCTGGAGTTGGTCATGGGGGTCGACGGCTCTTTCTCTGGTGTCCCCTGAGTCTGTGGCTCTTTCAGGAGTGACCCGGGGGTGTGTGGAGGGGGAGGAGGGGGTGCTGTCTGCCCGATGACTACATCACCTCTGCTGCTGTCAGCCCTCTGCTGTCTCTGAGGTTTGGGCTTAGTTGAAGGCCACTGGGAGGGAGGCATCCTAAAAGAAGTAAAGAAAGGATGAGGAGGAAGGGGGAGAGGAGGAAAGGGGGAGGGGAGGGAGGGGCGGAGGGGAGGAGGAGAGGGGGATGAGGAGGAGGGAGAAGGAAGAGGAGAGGGAGGGAGAGAGAGAGAGAGAGGAGGAGAGAGGGGAGGGGGAGAGAGAGGAGGGGGAGAGAGGGGAGGAGGGGGAGAAGAGGGAGGAGGAGAAGGGATGTTCTCCTCAGCATCCACCGGGAGGAAGGGGGACCAGTCTCCCCCTCTCTGGTCCGTCATCGTGGCAACCGAGGTAAGTGTGGCTCGAGGAGGTGGATGGGGAGATGGAGCAGCTGGTGCCGGTGCGTCCGCGGCCGTGTGCACCTGCGCTTGGATGCTGACCGAGCGCATCACCGGAGCTGAAGGAGCAGCAGCTGCGGGGGGAGCGGGGGGGGCCCCTGCTGTAGTAGTCGCCGCTTGGGTCCGTGGATCAGCCTGAGCGCGGGTGGGGGCTTGTTCAGGAAGATTAGCCTGTAAAAAAGCCTCCACATCCTGCGTCGTTTCAGGCTTCAGTCTGCGCCCCAGATTCTTTCTGGCCCAAGCGGTGGCGACTTGGAAGGGGCCCTGCCAGTCTCGATCAGGGAACGCAGCAAGCTCCTGAATGTCCTGATCTATGCTGTCCTCATAATGCTGTCTCAGGATTACAATTGCTGTATGTTCCCAATTCTTTGCATTTCCCTCCAGCAGCATCTGGGTCGGCTCGCTGGGGGAAGCTGGCTTAATGAAGCTGGCCAGATTTTCCGTGGTTTTTCTGATGATGGGGGGTGGGTGCTCCCCCGACACATTTTTTAGATGATGGGCGGATTTAATAATTTTGTGAATGATGCGAACTTTCTGAGAGAAATCAGGATCATGGGACTGGACTCTATTTTGTGGCAGTCTGTTTTGATTGCCGCTGGGTTGGCGGATGGGCTGCTGGTTACGCCAAGGCTGGTAAGTATTGTTCATTTTGGGGCGCTGATTGTAGGAGGGAAAGGCGCTCACCTGTCGCTGTCCTCCGTAGCGCCAGCCGCTGCGCGCCTGGAAGCGTGGCGGCGCAGAAAAGCCCGTTGGAGCCGCCGGGGCTCGGTGAGGAGGAGGCTGGTTGTCCCCGTTTGAGTACGCTGCATAATAACGACGGGGTCGCTGGTCTCCTCTGGCGACGGAGGCGTAGGAGCGCGTCAGCGGGGGAGGCTGGCGGTCGCGGCGGGGATAAGGGTCCGCTCTCCGGGCTGGCTGGTCAGAGCGCCACGTCCGTGGCTCCCGCTGCTGCAGACGGCCTCTGCGGTAGCTGACACGGGTCCAGCCGTCTTCCTCATCAGCGTAATGCATGGCGTTAAAAGTGTGTGTGATGAAAGTGGAAAATAGGAAAATAAAGTTTGAAAACAACGCCAAATCGTGGCGTAAAACTTAGAATTAATACTCGTAGTGGAGATAGAGAAGAAAGGACTCCTTCTATTAACACTCGGTATTTATTAAAAAAATCAAAATGAAATAGTAGAATTACAAGCAAGTTACAATCGCGACGTTTCGGTTCTATTCGAACCTTCTTCAGGCAAACTTGCTCAAAAACAATAAGATGTATGTAATAGAAAGTCACGAGTGTTGGCGTAAAGTCTCTCCTTGCGTCTGTCTCAAATGCAAACTAGCGGAGAATGAGCCAGTGTCGCGGCAATAGAGTTTCAAATTCAAAACTTGCCGCTTGTGCTTACGTCATTAAGATGACCCGGAAACTACAGAGAAAACTCAAGAGCCAACTACTGGTGACCCTCGGTATTACCACAACAGTGTTTAAAAATCACAAAATGGCGTTTTAAATCGCCGTCACATCACACACATCTGAATTGCAGTTTTTCTGAGAAATAACGCTAAAAGGGAACAGAACTTCAATCCATATGTGAACATACTGATCCAGGAATACAGCAGGAAGTCCAACATGAAGTATGAATGGAAAAAAAACCAGGTAAGTGACCATAACGATTTGAACAGTCCATCATCGTCACGGAGGATAAAGCCAACAGATTACGTGATTATACAAGGATACAGAGTATATGTTTGAAATTGAGTCTTGTGTGAAAATATACAATACAGAGTATAATTGGAAAAAACAGAGTATTGTGAATGTATTCCAGAAATACCAGTATAAAATCACTATATGATCATGAATGTGACCTTACATGCAAAATGAGACTCAAAAAAGAGGGAGGGGAAGGGGCAGCCCAAAAGGGAGAACTGGAGGCACCGGCAGGTTAGGAGAGATCAATATTAGATCGGGTCATCCCCGTAGGGGATGGCCCGATCGATGCACACTCCATCCAGCTCTCCCAGAGATGGGCCAGCCCCATCACCACAGGTAAGTATATTTTTTTATTTTTTTCAATATATATATATATATATTTTTTTACATACACACAAAGAGTCACACATATCTTCAATAATAGCATAATATACATGTTTTTAATTATTTATTTATGTCTTTCTTCCACAGGTAAACAGGTAAGTAAATAAGGTAAGTATGAATTAATTTGTAAATAATTATTTATTTATTTATTAATGAATGAAATTGTATATGATATATGTATATATATGTGTGTGTATTTATATATAGGGAAAGGCTGTCCTTCATGCCTCAATCCACTCCGCTGGGGATAATTGGGATATTTTTTAAAAAAAAAAAAAAAAAAAAAAAAAAAAAAAAAAAAAAAAAAAAAAAAAAAAATTTTTATATTAATTAATTAAATTAAAGGGGTGCTAGAGGTTGAGGTTAGGGTCAAATTGAGGGGTTGTGGTTAGGGAAAATATTAGAATAGGGTTGAATAAGTGTAATAGGGTTGGGGTGGTTAGGGTTAGGGCCAGATTAAAGGGGTTATGGTTAGGGTAAGGATTAGGATAGGGATAGGATTAAATTTGTGGTTAATAAACAAGAGGGTTTATTGAGGTTGGGGTTAGGGCCAAATTCAAAGGGTTATGGTTAGGGTAAGGATTAGGATAGGGATAGGATTAGAATATTAATTTAAAAACAATGGGGTTATTGAGGTTGGGGTTAGGGCCAGATTAGAGGGGTTAAGGTTAGGAAAGTTGTCAGGGTTGGGATTAGATTTAGAGTCAGGTTGGGTTTAGGCTAGGATTGGATTGAGAGGTGAAGGATGGACTCAGGCACGAAAATACATTCTCTGGTTAAGACCTTGTGGGTGTGTGGTGCCTAATAGATGTATCCAATTTCTTTCAGCCCTCCTCCTCTGGGCTGTGGACCAATGGGGATTACATTCGAGGACTAGAGCTTGCATCGCTTCCCAGCCATGAAGGATGAAATGTTGAACAACATACCGGTCAGTATTTTTATGTCTTACAATATTATATTTGTGACAAGCAAACCGTACTTGTATAGGCAGTTTTGTTTCACCCACATATCTTTGTTCACATTTTTTACAAGTCATTAAGTACACACAGTTTTTGGAAGAAATATTACACTGTTTAGCAGTCTTGTACACTCTTTGTTTGTGGAAATCAAAAACCCAATCCTGTTGTTTGAAATAGGTATTGTGTGGACCAGAAGATCGATCCAGCTCTGGTTTGACCCTCGCTCTTACCAGGTAATCTTTAAGATTTTTATTCTTTCTGAAGGCAGCTATTATTCTCAGATCATAATCTGGTTGATTTAATCTGAAACAGGTCTCAAAATTGGTTTTAATTTTCCTGACCAATTTTACTGAAGAAGGAGAATAAGTAGTAACAAATGGCAGAGCAGTGGAAGTCTGTATGGCTTTAGTAAGGAGGAAAGTCTTAAAACTCGTTCTTAAAAAAGACCTGGAGTACCCCCTAGTGGCCAAAGCGGAAAACAACACTTTGGTGGCAGCCTTAAAATCTTCAGGTTGTGTGCAGATCCTGTGAAATCTTAATAATTGTGATTTAATTAACCCAGCAAATGTGTGCTTTGGGTGATAACTAGTTTTGTGTAGGAGTGCATGTGTATCTGTCTCCTTGAAATAAACCTTTACATCCAATTGATTGTGTGTCATGAATTTAGGTCCTTTATATGTGGTCGTGTCCAGAAAATTGATCGAATTGTGATTTAATGTGTATTTTAATTTTATGGAGGGGTTATGATTATTGAGGGTGTTAAAGAATTGAGTGAAATCCTCCTCCGAATGGATCCAGATGCCCCAAATATCATCGAGATAGCGGAAGTAATGCAGAGGTTTTTTAGAACACTTTTCTAATGCTGTGGTTTCCCAAGATGCCATGAAAATATCAGCGTAGGCAGGGGCGAATTTTTTGCCCATTGCTGTGCCTTTGATTTGTAGGAAATATTTTCCATTAAATTCAAAATCATTTCGGGTTAGATTAATTTCAAGTAGTTGTAATAATTCTTTATCTGGTCTTTTTTTATTGGGGAATTGATACAAGATATTTTTAATAGCTAAAATGCCCTCTTGGATGTCAATATTAGTATATAAGCTATCGACATCAATTGTAAATAATATAGAATTAGTAGGTATTTTGAGATTTATGATTTTATTAATAAAGTCGTAAGTATCTTTAATATAGCTGTTGTGTTTTTTTGCCAATGGATTTATATAATGGTCAATAAATTCCGCTGATCTGTAAGTTTCACTACTGCAATCTGACACGATGGGGCGTCCAGGAGGGATTTGGAACGGTTTGCTCCAGCTGGCTGGATCTTTGTGGATTTTGGGGAGTAAGTAAAATCGCCTAGGTCTTGGTTCTGAGTCTCCAATTAAATAATTGCATTGTTTGTTATTAATGAGTTTTTTCTCATGTATTTTGTGAAATATTTTGACAACCTGAGTGAATGTTTCTGGATAGATTGGTTTTTCCAATTTGGAGTAATATTTTTTGTCTTCCAGCTGTCTATTTCCCTCCCATAGGTACTGCTGCAGGTCCATCACCACGACTACGCTTCCTTTGTCTGCCGGTTTAATAATAATGTTCTTATTATTTAATAATTCTTTAAGTGCCAAATTCTCCTCCGGTGTTAGGTTCGAATTAACTCTGAGCGTTTGAAATTGGTTGTGGAAATATTCAAGATCTAGTTTGATCAGGTCTCTAATGTGAGGAGGTATTTTAATTTCTGGGGGGGTCCAATTGGAATTGGGCATGAAAGGTTGTTTTTCCATGGTATTATCATCCCCATAATAAGCCCATAATTTGAGTCTTCTGTGGTAATTTTGAAGATCTAGTCTGGTTTGGGGCCTGATATTTTTATTACTGCCTCGAGTTGGAATAAAATTTAGACCTCTATTAAGTAGAGATAATTGTGCAGGGGTTAATTTAACTTTTTGAGTCAAAATCATAACATTTCTGAACCCCTCCTGAAACAGGCTCACGGGGATTCTCAGTTTACCTGGAGGAGCCAGTGTTCAAACATCTTTGCTGCTGTGGGGTGTGACCAGTGAATTTTGTCGATATCTGTGGTAAAGTTTTTGGTGGGAAGCTGAGGAATAAAGTTACAATTCTTCATGATGTAACTGTTCAATACCTGTACATTCAGTTGTTCCTTCTGAGGCAGTGCTGAGGAAACATTGATGACAGGGATCCAGATGGTGGCCTCCGGGAACCTGATTTTGGCCACTCTCACAGCCCTCTGCAGCTGCTTGATCGTCGTCTCGCGGGGTTTCTGTTTCCTGCTGTTTAGGCCGAAGGATAAGATGACTGTTTCGACCTCCGTTGTGCAGACAGCCCTGTGCAGGAGGGACTCTGCATGGTGGAAGGAAGCTCCAGGATAACTGTCAATCTGCAGATCCTGGTTTTGAAAAGGAGGAAACCTGGAAACATTAGAGTCCCCTATGATTAAGTGCTTTTTCCTAACACACAGACCCCAGTCCTTTAATTTTTTAGAAGTGTTCACATGTCTTGTGGGTCTGCGTGTAGGTGTGTGTGTTGTTGTTGTTGTTGCAGGTGTAGTGGATGTCAATGTAGGTGGTTGTGGAAGGACCACCTGTGGTTGCAAAGCAGAGCGTGTGGTGACCCCCTGAAAGGACACGGTGCTCTGGGCCCCCTGGAGCGGTCGTAGTGATGCATCAAAGGAGGATCTGGATGGAGGGCGTGGGCCGATGGGTGTGAGCCTAGGCATAAAGGGCTCAAACCTGCTGCTGGAGTTGGTCATGGGGGTCGACGGCTCTTTCTCTGGTGTCCCCTGAGTCTGTGGCTCTTTCAGGAGTGACCCGGGGGTGTGTGGAGGGGGAGGAGGGGGTGCTGTCTGCCCGATGACTACATCACCTCTGCTGCTGTCAGCCCTCTGCTGTCTCTGAGGTTTGGGCTTAGTTGAAGGCCACTGGGAGGGAGGCATCCTAAAAGAAGTAAAGAAAGGATGAGGAGGAAGGGGGAGAGGAGGAAAGGGGGAGGGGAGGGAGGGGCGGAGGGGAGGAGGAGAGGGGGATGAGGAGGAGGGAGAAGGAAGAGGAGAGGGAGGGAGAGAGAGAGAGAGAGGAGGAGAGAGGGGAGGGGGAGAGAGAGGAGGGGGAGAGAGGGGAGGAGGGGGAGAAGAGGGAGGAGGAGAAGGGATGTTCTCCTCAGCATCCACCGGGAGGAAGGGGGACCAGTCTCCCCCTCTCTGGTCCGTCATCGTGGCAACCGAGGTAAGTGTGGCTCGAGGAGGTGGATGGGGAGATGGAGCAGCTGGTGCCGGTGCGTCCGCGGCCGTGTGCACCTGCGCTTGGATGCTGACCGAGCGCATCACCGGAGCTGAAGGAGCAGCAGCTGCGGGGGGAGCGGGGGGGGCCCCTGCTGTAGTAGTCGCCGCTTGGGTCCGTGGATCAGCCTGAGCGCGGGTGGGGGCTTGTTCAGGAAGATTAGCCTGTAAAAAAGCCTCCACATCCTGCGTCGTTTCAGGCTTCAGTCTGCGCCCCAGATTCTTTCTGGCCCAAGCGGTGGCGACTTGGAAGGGGCCCTGCCAGTCTCGATCAGGGAACGCAGCAAGCTCCTGAATGTCCTGATCTATGCTGTCCTCATAATGCTGTCTCAGGATTACAATTGCTGTATGTTCCCAATTCTTTGCATTTCCCTCCAGCAGCATCTGGGTCGGCTCGCTGGGGGAAGCTGGCTTAATGAAGCTGGCCAGATTTTCCGTGGTTTTTCTGATGATGGGGGGTGGGTGCTCCCCCGACACATTTTTTAGATGATGGGCGGATTTAATAATTTTGTGAATGATGCGAACTTTCTGAGAGAAATCAGGATCATGGGACTGGACTCTATTTTGTGGCAGTCTGTTTTGATTGCCGCTGGGTTGGCGGATGGGCTGCTGGTTACGCCAAGGCTGGTAAGTATTGTTCATTTTGGGGCGCTGATTGTAGGAGGGAAAGGCGCTCACCTGTCGCTGTCCTCCGTAGCGCCAGCCGCTGCGCGCCTGGAAGCGTGGCGGCGCAGAAAAGCCCGTTGGAGCCGCCGGGGCTCGGTGAGGAGGAGGCTGGTTGTCCCCGTTTGAGTACGCTGCATAATAACGACGGGGTCGCTGGTCTCCTCTGGCGACGGAGGCGTAGGAGCGCGTCAGCGGGGGAGGCTGGCGGTCGCGGCGGGGATAAGGGTCCGCTCTCCGGGCTGGCTGGTCAGAGCGCCACGTCCGTGGCTCCCGCTGCTGCAGACGGCCTCTGCGGTAGCTGACACGGGTCCAGCCGTCTTCCTCATCAGCGTAATGCATGGCGTTAAAAGTGTGTGTGATGAAAGTGGAAAATAGGAAAATAAAGTTTGAAAACAACGCCAAATCGTGGCGTAAAACTTAGAATTAATACTCGTAGTGGAGATAGAGAAGAAAGGACTCCTTCTATTAACACTCGGTATTTATTAAAAAAATCAAAATGAAATAGTAGAATTACAAGCAAGTTACAATCGCGACGTTTCGGTTCTATTCGAACCTTCTTCAGGCAAACTTGCTCAAAAACAATAAGATGTATGTAATAGAAAGTCACGAGTGTTGGCGTAAAGTCTCTCCTTGCGTCTGTCTCAAATGCAAACTAGCGGAGAATGAGCCAGTGTCGCGGCAATAGAGTTTCAAATTCAAAACTTGCCGCTTGTGCTTACGTCATTAAGATGACCCGGAAACTACAGAGAAAACTCAAGAGCCAACTACTGGTGACCCTCGGTATTACCACAACAGTGTTTAAAAATCACAAAATGGCGTTTTAAATCGCCGTCACATCACACACATCTGAATTGCAGTTTTTCTGAGAAATAACGCTAAAAGGGAACAGAACTTCAATCCATATGTGAACATACTGATCCAGGAATACAGCAGGAAGTCCAACATGAAGTATGAATGGAAAAAAAACCAGGTAAGTGACCATAACGATTTGAACAGTCCATCATCGTCACGGAGGATAAAGCCAACAGATTACGTGATTATACAAGGATACAGAGTATATGTTTGAAATTGAGTCTTGTGTGAAAATATACAATACAGAGTATAATTGGAAAAAACAGAGTATTGTGAATGTATTCCAGAAATACCAGTATAAAATCACTATATGATCATGAATGTGACCTTACATGCAAAATGAGACTCAAAAAAGAGGGAGGGGAAGGGGCAGCCCAAAAGGGAGAACTGGAGGCACCGGCAGGTTAGGAGAGATCAATATTAGATCGGGTCATCCCCGTAGGGGATGGCCCGATCGATGCACACTCCATCCAGCTCTCCCAGAGATGGGCCAGCCCCATCACCACAGGTAAGTATATTTTTTTATTTTTTTCAATATATATATATATATATTTTTTTACATACACACAAAGAGTCACACATATCTTCAATAATAGCATAATATACATGTTTTTAATTATTTATTTATGTCTTTCTTCCACAGGTAAACAGGTAAGTAAATAAGGTAAGTATGAATTAATTTGTAAATAATTATTTATTTATTTATTAATGAATGAAATTGTATATGATATATGTATATATATGTGTGTGTATTTATATATAGGGAAAGGCTGTCCTTCATGCCTCAATCCACTCCGCTGGGGATAATTGGGATATTTTTTAAAAAAAAAAAAAAAAAAAAAAAAAAAAAAAAAAAAAAAAAAAAAAAAAAAATTTTTTATATTAATTAATTAAATTAAAGGGGTGCTAGAGGTTGAGGTTAGGGTCAAATTGAGGGGTTGTGGTTAGGGAAAATATTAGAATAGGGTTGAATAAGTGTAATAGGGTTGGGGTGGTTAGGGTTAGGGCCAGATTAAAGGGGTTATGGTTAGGGTAAGGATTAGGATAGGGATAGGATTAAATTTGTGGTTAATAAACAAGAGGGTTTATTGAGGTTGGGGTTAGGGCCAAATTCAAAGGGTTATGGTTAGGGTAAGGATTAGGATAGGGATAGGATTAGAATATTAATTTAAAAACAATGGGGTTATTGAGGTTGGGGTTAGGGCCAGATTAGAGGGGTTAAGGTTAGGAAAGTTGTCAGGGTTGGGATTAGATTTAGAGTCAGGTTGGGTTTAGGCTAGGATTGGATTGAGAGGTGAAGGATGGACTCAGGCACGAAAATACATTCTCTGGTTAAGACCTTGTGGGTGTGTGGTGCCTAATAGATGTATCCAATTTCTTTCAGCCCTCCTCCTCTGGGCTGTGGACCAATGGGGATTACATTCGAGGACTAGAGCTTGCATCGCTTCCCAGCCATGAAGGATGAAATGTTGAACAACATACCGGTCAGTATTTTTATGTCTTACAATATTATATTTGTGACAAGCAAACCGTACTTGTATAGGCAGTTTTGTTTCACCCACATATCTTTGTTCACATTTTTTACAAGTCATTAAGTACACACAGTTTTTGGAAGAAATATTACACTGTTTAGCAGTCTTGTACACTCTTTGTTTGTGGAAATCAAAAACCCAATCCTGTTGTTTGAAATAGGTATTGTGTGGACCAGAAGATCGATCCAGCTCTGGTTTGACCCTCGCTCTTACCAGGTAATCTTTAAGATTTTTATTCTTTCTGAAGGCAGCTATTATTCTCAGATCATAATCTGGTTGATTTAATCTGAAACAGGTCTCAAAATTGGTTTTAATTTTCCTGACCAATTTTACTGAAGAAGGAGAATAAGTAGTAACAAATGGCAGAGCAGTGGAAGTCTGTATGGCTTTAGTAAGGAGGAAAGTCTTAAAACTCGTTCTTAAAAAAGACCTGGAGTACCCCCTAGTGGCCAAAGCGGAAAACAACACTTTGGTGGCAGCCTTAAAATCTTCAGGTTGTGTGCAGATCCTGTGAAATCTTAATAATTGTGATTTAATTAACCCAGCAAATGTGTGCTTTGGGTGATAACTAGTTTTGTGTAGGAGTGCATGTGTATCTGTCTCCTTGAAATAAACCTTTACATCCAATTGATTGTGTGTCATGAATTTAGGTCCTTTATATGTGGTCGTGTCCAGAAAATTGATCGAATTGTGATTTAATGTGTATTTTAATTTTATGGAGGGGTTATGATTATTGAGGGTGTTAAAGAATTGAGTGAAATCCTCCTCCGAATGGATCCAGATGCCCCAAATATCATCGAGATAGCGGAAGTAATGCAGAGGTTTTTTAGAACACTTTTCTAATGCTGTGGTTTCCCAAGATGCCATGAAAATATCAGCGTAGGCAGGGGCGAATTTTTTGCCCATTGCTGTGCCTTTGATTTGTAGGAAATATTTTCCATTAAATTCAAAATCATTTCGGGTTAGATTAATTTCAAGTAGTTGTAATAATTCTTTATCTGGTCTTTTTTTATTGGGGAATTGATACAAGATATTTTTAATAGCTAAAATGCCCTCTTGGATGTCAATATTAGTATATAAGCTATCGACATCAATTGTAAATAATATAGAATTAGTAGGTATTTTGAGATTTATGATTTTATTAATAAAGTCGTAAGTATCTTTAATATAGCTGTTGTGTTTTTTTGCCAATGGATTTATATAATGGTCAATAAATTCCGCTGATCTGTAAGTTTCACTACTGCAATCTGACACGATGGGGCGTCCAGGAGGGATTTGGAACGGTTTGCTCCAGCTGGCTGGATCTTTGTGGATTTTGGGGAGTAAGTAAAATCGCCTAGGTCTTGGTTCTGAGTCTCCAATTAAATAATTGCATTGTTTGTTATTAATGAGTTTTTTCTCATGTATTTTGTGAAATATTTTGACAACCTGAGTGAATGTTTCTGGATAGATTGGTTTTTCCAATTTGGAGTAATATTTTTTGTCTTCCAGCTGTCTATTTCCCTCCCATAGGTACTGCTGCAGGTCCATCACCACGACTACGCTTCCTTTGTCTGCCGGTTTAATAATAATGTTCTTATTATTTAATAATTCTTTAAGTGCCAAATTCTCCTCCGGTGTTAGGTTCGAATTAACTCTGAGCGTTTGAAATTGGTTGTGGAAATATTCAAGATCTAGTTTGATCAGGTCTCTAATGTGAGGAGGTATTTTAATTTCTGGGGGGGTCCAATTGGAATTGGGCATGAAAGGTTGTTTTTCCATGGTATTATCATCCCCATAATAAGCCCATAATTTGAGTCTTCTGTGGTAATTTTGAAGATCTAGTCTGGTTTGGGGCCTGATATTTTTATTACTGCCTCGAGTTGGAATAAAATTTAGACCTCTATTAAGTAGAGATAATTGTGCAGGGGTTAATTTAACTTTTTGAGTCAAAATCATAACATTTCTGAACCCCTCCTGAAACAGGCTCACGGGGATTCTCAGTTTACCTGGAGGAGCCAGTGTTCAAACATCTTTGCTGCTGTGGGGTGTGACCAGTGAATTTTGTCGATATCTGTGGTAAAGTTTTTGGTGGGAAGCTGAGGAATAAAGTTACAATTCTTCATGATGTAACTGTTCAATACCTGTACATTCAGTTGTTCCTTCTGAGGCAGTGCTGAGGAAACATTGATGACAGGGATCCAGATGGTGGCCTCCGGGAACCTGATTTTGGCCACTCTCACAGCCCTCTGCAGCTGCTTGATCGTCGTCTCGCGGGGTTTCTGTTTCCTGCTGTTTAGGCCGAAGGATAAGATGACTGTTTCGACCTCCGTTGTGCAGACAGCCCTGTGCAGGAGGGACTCTGCATGGTGGAAGGAAGCTCCAGGATAACTGTCAATCTGCAGATCCTGGTTTTGAAAAGGAGGAAACCTGGAAACATTAGAGTCCCCTATGATTAAGTGCTTTTTCCTAACACACAGACCCCAGTCCTTTAATTTTTTAGAAGTGTTCACATGTCTTGTGGGTCTGCGTGTAGGTGTGTGTGTTGTTGTTGTTGTTGCAGGTGTAGTGGATGTCAATGTAGGTGGTTGTGGAAGGACCACCTGTGGTTGCAAAGCAGAGCGTGTGGTGACCCCCTGAAAGGACACGGTGCTCTGGGCCCCCTGGAGCGGTCGTAGTGATGCATCAAAGGAGGATCTGGATGGAGGGCGTGGGCCGATGGGTGTGAGCCTAGGCATAAAGGGCTCAAACCTGCTGCTGGAGTTGGTCATGGGGGTCGACGGCTCTTTCTCTGGTGTCCCCTGAGTCTGTGGCTCTTTCAGGAGTGACCCGGGGGTGTGTGGAGGGGGAGGAGGGGGTGCTGTCTGCCCGATGACTACATCACCTCTGCTGCTGTCAGCCCTCTGCTGTCTCTGAGGTTTGGGCTTAGTTGAAGGCCACTGGGAGGGAGGCATCCTAAAAGAAGTAAAGAAAGGATGAGGAGGAAGGGGGAGAGGAGGAAAGGGGGAGGGGAGGGAGGGGCGGAGGGGAGGAGGAGAGGGGGATGAGGAGGAGGGAGAAGGAAGAGGAGAGGGAGGGAGAGAGAGAGAGAGAGGAGGAGAGAGGGGAGGGGGAGAGAGAGGAGGGGGAGAGAGGGGAGGAGGGGGAGAAGAGGGAGGAGGAGAAGGGATGTTCTCCTCAGCATCCACCGGGAGGAAGGGGGACCAGTCTCCCCCTCTCTGGTCCGTCATCGTGGCAACCGAGGTAAGTGTGGCTCGAGGAGGTGGATGGGGAGATGGAGCAGCTGGTGCCGGTGCGTCCGCGGCCGTGTGCACCTGCGCTTGGATGCTGACCGAGCGCATCACCGGAGCTGAAGGAGCAGCAGCTGCGGGGGGAGCGGGGGGGGCCCCTGCTGTAGTAGTCGCCGCTTGGGTCCGTGGATCAGCCTGAGCGCGGGTGGGGGCTTGTTCAGGAAGATTAGCCTGTAAAAAAGCCTCCACATCCTGCGTCGTTTCAGGCTTCAGTCTGCGCCCCAGATTCTTTCTGGCCCAAGCGGTGGCGACTTGGAAGGGGCCCTGCCAGTCTCGATCAGGGAACGCAGCAAGCTCCTGAATGTCCTGATCTATGCTGTCCTCATAATGCTGTCTCAGGATTACAATTGCTGTATGTTCCCAATTCTTTGCATTTCCCTCCAGCAGCATCTGGGTCGGCTCGCTGGGGGAAGCTGGCTTAATGAAGCTGGCCAGATTTTCCGTGGTTTTTCTGATGATGGGGGGTGGGTGCTCCCCCGACACATTTTTTAGATGATGGGCGGATTTAATAATTTTGTGAATGATGCGAACTTTCTGAGAGAAATCAGGATCATGGGACTGGACTCTATTTTGTGGCAGTCTGTTTTGATTGCCGCTGGGTTGGCGGATGGGCTGCTGGTTACGCCAAGGCTGGTAAGTATTGTTCATTTTGGGGCGCTGATTGTAGGAGGGAAAGGCGCTCACCTGTCGCTGTCCTCCGTAGCGCCAGCCGCTGCGCGCCTGGAAGCGTGGCGGCGCAGAAAAGCCCGTTGGAGCCGCCGGGGCTCGGTGAGGAGGAGGCTGGTTGTCCCCGTTTGAGTACGCTGCATAATAACGACGGGGTCGCTGGTCTCCTCTGGCGACGGAGGCGTAGGAGCGCGTCAGCGGGGGAGGCTGGCGGTCGCGGCGGGGATAAGGGTCCGCTCTCCGGGCTGGCTGGTCAGAGCGCCACGTCCGTGGCTCCCGCTGCTGCAGACGGCCTCTGCGGTAGCTGACACGGGTCCAGCCGTCTTCCTCATCAGCGTAATGCATGGCGTTAAAAGTGTGTGTGATGAAAGTGGAAAATAGGAAAATAAAGTTTGAAAACAACGCCAAATCGTGGCGTAAAACTTAGAATTAATACTCGTAGTGGAGATAGAGAAGAAAGGACTCCTTCTATTAACACTCGGTATTTATTAAAAAAATCAAAATGAAATAGTAGAATTACAAGCAAGTTACAATCGCGACGTTTCGGTTCTATTCGAACCTTCTTCAGGCAAACTTGCTCAAAAACAATAAGATGTATGTAATAGAAAGTCACGAGTGTTGGCGTAAAGTCTCTCCTTGCGTCTGTCTCAAATGCAAACTAGCGGAGAATGAGCCAGTGTCGCGGCAATAGAGTTTCAAATTCAAAACTTGCCGCTTGTGCTTACGTCATTAAGATGACCCGGAAACTACAGAGAAAACTCAAGAGCCAACTACTGGTGACCCTCGGTATTACCACAACAGTGTTTAAAAATCACAAAATGGCGTTTTAAATCGCCGTCACATCACACACATCTGAATTGCAGTTTTTCTGAGAAATAACGCTAAAAGGGAACAGAACTTCAATCCATATGTGAACATACTGATCCAGGAATACAGCAGGAAGTCCAACATGAAGTATGAATGGAAAAAAAACCAGGTAAGTGACCATAACGATTTGAACAGTCCATCATCGTCACGGAGGATAAAGCCAACAGATTACGTGATTATACAAGGATACAGAGTATATGTTTGAAATTGAGTCTTGTGTGAAAATATACAATACAGAGTATAATTGGAAAAAACAGAGTATTGTGAATGTATTCCAGAAATACCAGTATAAAATCACTATATGATCATGAATGTGACCTTACATGCAAAATGAGACTCAAAAAAGAGGGAGGGGAAGGGGCAGCCCAAAAGGGAGAACTGGAGGCACCGGCAGGTTAGGAGAGATCAATATTAGATCGGGTCATCCCCGTAGGGGATGGCCCGATCGATGCACACTCCATCCAGCTCTCCCAGAGATGGGCCAGCCCCATCACCACAGGTAAGTATATTTTTTTATTTTTTTCAATATATATATATATATATTTTTTTACATACACACAAAGAGTCACACATATCTTCAATAATAGCATAATATACATGTTTTTAATTATTTATTTATGTCTTTCTTCCACAGGTAAACAGGTAAGTAAATAAGGTAAGTATGAATTAATTTGTAAATAATTATTTATTTATTTATTAATGAATGAAATTGTATATGATATATGTATATATATGTGTGTGTATTTATATATAGGGAAAGGCTGTCCTTCATGCCTCAATCCACTCCGCTGGGGATAATTGGGATATTTTTTAAAAAAAAAAAAAAAAAAAAAAAAAAAAAAAAAAAAAAAAAAAAAAAAAAAATTTTTTATATTAATTAATTAAATTAAAGGGGTGCTAGAGGTTGAGGTTAGGGTCAAATTGAGGGGTTGTGGTTAGGGAAAATATTAGAATAGGGTTGAATAAGTGTAATAGGGTTGGGGTGGTTAGGGTTAGGGCCAGATTAAAGGGGTTATGGTTAGGGTAAGGATTAGGATAGGGATAGGATTAAATTTGTGGTTAATAAACAAGAGGGTTTATTGAGGTTGGGGTTAGGGCCAAATTCAAAGGGTTATGGTTAGGGTAAGGATTAGGATAGGGATAGGATTAGAATATTAATTTAAAAACAATGGGGTTATTGAGGTTGGGGTTAGGGCCAGATTAGAGGGGTTAAGGTTAGGAAAGTTGTCAGGGTTGGGATTAGATTTAGAGTCAGGTTGGGTTTAGGCTAGGATTGGATTGAGAGGTGAAGGATGGACTCAGGCACGAAAATACATTCTCTGGTTAAGACCTTGTGGGTGTGTGGTGCCTAATAGATGTATCCAATTTCTTTCAGCCCTCCTCCTCTGGGCTGTGGACCAATGGGGATTACATTCGAGGACTAGAGCTTGCATCGCTTCCCAGCCATGAAGGATGAAATGTTGAACAACATACCGGTCAGTATTTTTATGTCTTACAATATTATATTTGTGACAAGCAAACCGTACTTGTATAGGCAGTTTTGTTTCACCCACATATCTTTGTTCACATTTTTTACAAGTCATTAAGTACACACAGTTTTTGGAAGAAATATTACACTGTTTAGCAGTCTTGTACACTCTTTGTTTGTGGAAATCAAAAACCCAATCCTGTTGTTTGAAATAGGTATTGTGTGGACCAGAAGATCGATCCAGCTCTGGTTTGACCCTCGCTCTTACCAGGTAATCTTTAAGATTTTTATTCTTTCTGAAGGCAGCTATTATTCTCAGATCATAATCTGGTTGATTTAATCTGAAACAGGTCTCAAAATTGGTTTTAATTTTCCTGACCAATTTTACTGAAGAAGGAGAATAAGTAGTAACAAATGGCAGAGCAGTGGAAGTCTGTATGGCTTTAGTAAGGAGGAAAGTCTTAAAACTCGTTCTTAAAAAAGACCTGGAGTACCCCCTAGTGGCCAAAGCGGAAAACAACACTTTGGTGGCAGCCTTAAAATCTTCAGGTTGTGTGCAGATCCTGTGAAATCTTAATAATTGTGATTTAATTAACCCAGCAAATGTGTGCTTTGGGTGATAACTAGTTTTGTGTAGGAGTGCATGTGTATCTGTCTCCTTGAAATAAACCTTTACATCCAATTGATTGTGTGTCATGAATTTAGGTCCTTTATATGTGGTCGTGTCCAGAAAATTGATCGAATTGTGATTTAATGTGTATTTTAATTTTATGGAGGGGTTATGATTATTGAGGGTGTTAAAGAATTGAGTGAAATCCTCCTCCGAATGGATCCAGATGCCCCAAATATCATCGAGATAGCGGAAGTAATGCAGAGGTTTTTTAGAACACTTTTCTAATGCTGTGGTTTCCCAAGATGCCATGAAAATATCAGCGTAGGCAGGGGCGAATTTTTTGCCCATTGCTGTGCCTTTGATTTGTAGGAAATATTTTCCATTAAATTCAAAATCATTTCGGGTTAGATTAATTTCAAGTAGTTGTAATAATTCTTTATCTGGTCTTTTTTTATTGGGGAATTGATACAAGATATTTTTAATAGCTAAAATGCCCTCTTGGATGTCAATATTAGTATATAAGCTATCGACATCAATTGTAAATAATATAGAATTAGTAGGTATTTTGAGATTTATGATTTTATTAATAAAGTCGTAAGTATCTTTAATATAGCTGTTGTGTTTTTTTGCCAATGGATTTATATAATGGTCAATAAATTCCGCTGATCTGTAAGTTTCACTACTGCAATCTGACACGATGGGGCGTCCAGGAGGGATTTGGAACGGTTTGCTCCAGCTGGCTGGATCTTTGTGGATTTTGGGGAGTAAGTAAAATCGCCTAGGTCTT
Organism: Chaetodon auriga; assembly: GCF_051107435.1. Taxonomy (NCBI): domain Eukaryota; kingdom Metazoa; phylum Chordata; class Actinopteri; order Chaetodontiformes; family Chaetodontidae; genus Chaetodon; species Chaetodon auriga. The sequence goes on from NW_027481948.1 coordinate 384,880, forward strand.
GGTTCTGAGTCTCCAATTAAATAATTGCATTGTTTGTTATTAATGAGTTTTTTCTCATGTATTTTGTGAAATATTTTGACAACCTGAGTGAATGTTTCTGGATAGATTGGTTTTTCCAATTTGGAGTAATATTTTTTGTCTTCCAGCTGTCTATTTCCCTCCCATAGGTACTGCTGCAGGTCCATCACCACGACTACGCTTCCTTTGTCTGCCGGTTTAATAATAATGTTCTTATTATTTAATAATTCTTTAAGTGCCAAATTCTCCTCCGGTGTTAGGTTCGAATTAACTCTGAGCGTTTGAAATTGGTTGTGGAAATATTCAAGATCTAGTTTGATCAGGTCTCTAATGTGAGGAGGTATTTTAATTTCTGGGGGGGTCCAATTGGAATTGGGCATGAAAGGTTGTTTTTCCATGGTATTATCATCCCCATAATAAGCCCATAATTTGAGTCTTCTGTGGTAATTTTGAAGATCTAGTCTGGTTTGGGGCCTGATATTTTTATTACTGCCTCGAGTTGGAATAAAATTTAGACCTCTATTAAGTAGAGATAATTGTGCAGGGGTTAATTTAACTTTTTGAGTCAAAATCATAACATTTCTGAACCCCTCCTGAAACAGGCTCACGGGGATTCTCAGTTTACCTGGAGGAGCCAGTGTTCAAACATCTTTGCTGCTGTGGGGTGTGACCAGTGAATTTTGTCGATATCTGTGGTAAAGTTTTTGGTGGGAAGCTGAGGAATAAAGTTACAATTCTTCATGATGTAACTGTTCAATACCTGTACATTCAGTTGTTCCTTCTGAGGCAGTGCTGAGGAAACATTGATGACAGGGATCCAGATGGTGGCCTCCGGGAACCTGATTTTGGCCACTCTCACAGCCCTCTGCAGCTGCTTGATCGTCGTCTCGCGGGGTTTCTGTTTCCTGCTGTTTAGGCCGAAGGATAAGATGACTGTTTCGACCTCCGTTGTGCAGACAGCCCTGTGCAGGAGGGACTCTGCATGGTGGAAGGAAGCTCCAGGATAACTGTCAATCTGCAGATCCTGGTTTTGAAAAGGAGGAAACCTGGAAACATTAGAGTCCCCTATGATTAAGTGCTTTTTCCTAACACACAGACCCCAGTCCTTTAATTTTTTAGAAGTGTTCACATGTCTTGTGGGTCTGCGTGTAGGTGTGTGTGTTGTTGTTGTTGTTGCAGGTGTAGTGGATGTCAATGTAGGTGGTTGTGGAAGGACCACCTGTGGTTGCAAAGCAGAGCGTGTGGTGACCCCCTGAAAGGACACGGTGCTCTGGGCCCCCTGGAGCGGTCGTAGTGATGCATCAAAGGAGGATCTGGATGGAGGGCGTGGGCCGATGGGTGTGAGCCTAGGCATAAAGGGCTCAAACCTGCTGCTGGAGTTGGTCATGGGGGTCGACGGCTCTTTCTCTGGTGTCCCCTGAGTCTGTGGCTCTTTCAGGAGTGACCCGGGGGTGTGTGGAGGGGGAGGAGGGGGTGCTGTCTGCCCGATGACTACATCACCTCTGCTGCTGTCAGCCCTCTGCTGTCTCTGAGGTTTGGGCTTAGTTGAAGGCCACTGGGAGGGAGGCATCCTAAAAGAAGTAAAGAAAGGATGAGGAGGAAGGGGGAGAGGAGGAAAGGGGGAGGGGAGGGAGGGGCGGAGGGGAGGAGGAGAGGGGGATGAGGAGGAGGGAGAAGGAAGAGGAGAGGGAGGGAGAGAGAGAGAGAGAGGAGGAGAGAGGGGAGGGGGAGAGAGAGGAGGGGGAGAGAGGGGAGGAGGGGGAGAAGAGGGAGGAGGAGAAGGGATGTTCTCCTCAGCATCCACCGGGAGGAAGGGGGACCAGTCTCCCCCTCTCTGGTCCGTCATCGTGGCAACCGAGGTAAGTGTGGCTCGAGGAGGTGGATGGGGAGATGGAGCAGCTGGTGCCGGTGCGTCCGCGGCCGTGTGCACCTGCGCTTGGATGCTGACCGAGCGCATCACCGGAGCTGAAGGAGCAGCAGCTGCGGGGGGAGCGGGGGGGGCCCCTGCTGTAGTAGTCGCCGCTTGGGTCCGTGGATCAGCCTGAGCGCGGGTGGGGGCTTGTTCAGGAAGATTAGCCTGTAAAAAAGCCTCCACATCCTGCGTCGTTTCAGGCTTCAGTCTGCGCCCCAGATTCTTTCTGGCCCAAGCGGTGGCGACTTGGAAGGGGCCCTGCCAGTCTCGATCAGGGAACGCAGCAAGCTCCTGAATGTCCTGATCTATGCTGTCCTCATAATGCTGTCTCAGGATTACAATTGCTGTATGTTCCCAATTCTTTGCATTTCCCTCCAGCAGCATCTGGGTCGGCTCGCTGGGGGAAGCTGGCTTAATGAAGCTGGCCAGATTTTCCGTGGTTTTTCTGATGATGGGGGGTGGGTGCTCCCCCGACACATTTTTTAGATGATGGGCGGATTTAATAATTTTGTGAATGATGCGAACTTTCTGAGAGAAATCAGGATCATGGGACTGGACTCTATTTTGTGGCAGTCTGTTTTGATTGCCGCTGGGTTGGCGGATGGGCTGCTGGTTACGCCAAGGCTGGTAAGTATTGTTCATTTTGGGGCGCTGATTGTAGGAGGGAAAGGCGCTCACCTGTCGCTGTCCTCCGTAGCGCCAGCCGCTGCGCGCCTGGAAGCGTGGCGGCGCAGAAAAGCCCGTTGGAGCCGCCGGGGCTCGGTGAGGAGGAGGCTGGTTGTCCCCGTTTGAGTACGCTGCATAATAACGACGGGGTCGCTGGTCTCCTCTGGCGACGGAGGCGTAGGAGCGCGTCAGCGGGGGAGGCTGGCGGTCGCGGCGGGGATAAGGGTCCGCTCTCCGGGCTGGCTGGTCAGAGCGCCACGTCCGTGGCTCCCGCTGCTGCAGACGGCCTCTGCGGTAGCTGACACGGGTCCAGCCGTCTTCCTCATCAGCGTAATGCATGGCGTTAAAAGTGTGTGTGATGAAAGTGGAAAATAGGAAAATAAAGTTTGAAAACAACGCCAAATCGTGGCGTAAAACTTAGAATTAATACTCGTAGTGGAGATAGAGAAGAAAGGACTCCTTCTATTAACACTCGGTATTTATTAAAAAAATCAAAATGAAATAGTAGAATTACAAGCAAGTTACAATCGCGACGTTTCGGTTCTATTCGAACCTTCTTCAGGCAAACTTGCTCAAAAACAATAAGATGTATGTAATAGAAAGTCACGAGTGTTGGCGTAAAGTCTCTCCTTGCGTCTGTCTCAAATGCAAACTAGCGGAGAATGAGCCAGTGTCGCGGCAATAGAGTTTCAAATTCAAAACTTGCCGCTTGTGCTTACGTCATTAAGATGACCCGGAAACTACAGAGAAAACTCAAGAGCCAACTACTGGTGACCCTCGGTATTACCACAACAGTGTTTAAAAATCACAAAATGGCGTTTTAAATCGCCGTCACATCACACACATCTGAATTGCAGTTTTTCTGAGAAATAACGCTAAAAGGGAACAGAACTTCAATCCATATGTGAACATACTGATCCAGGAATACAGCAGGAAGTCCAACATGAAGTATGAATGGAAAAAAAACCAGGTAAGTGACCATAACGATTTGAACAGTCCATCATCGTCACGGAGGATAAAGCCAACAGATTACGTGATTATACAAGGATACAGAGTATATGTTTGAAATTGAGTCTTGTGTGAAAATATACAATACAGAGTATAATTGGAAAAAACAGAGTATTGTGAATGTATTCCAGAAATACCAGTATAAAATCACTATATGATCATGAATGTGACCTTACATGCAAAATGAGACTCAAAAAAGAGGGAGGGGAAGGGGCAGCCCAAAAGGGAGAACTGGAGGCACCGGCAGGTTAGGAGAGATCAATATTAGATCGGGTCATCCCCGTAGGGGATGGCCCGATCGATGCACACTCCATCCAGCTCTCCCAGAGATGGGCCAGCCCCATCACCACAGGTAAGTATATTTTTTTATTTTTTTCAATATATATATATATATATTTTTTTACATACACACAAAGAGTCACACATATCTTCAATAATAGCATAATATACATGTTTTTAATTATTTATTTATGTCTTTCTTCCACAGGTAAACAGGTAAGTAAATAAGGTAAGTATGAATTAATTTGTAAATAATTATTTATTTATTTATTAATGAATGAAATTGTATATGATATATGTATATATATGTGTGTGTATTTATATATAGGGAAAGGCTGTCCTTCATGCCTCAATCCACTCCGCTGGGGATAATTGGGATATTTTTTAAAAAAAAAAAAAAAAAAAAAAAAAAAAAAAAAAAAAAAAAAAAAAATTTTTTATATTAATTAATTAAATTAAAGGGGTGCTAGAGGTTGAGGTTAGGGTCAAATTGAGGGGTTGTGGTTAGGGAAAATATTAGAATAGGGTTGAATAAGTGTAATAGGGTTGGGGTGGTTAGGGTTAGGGCCAGATTAAAGGGGTTATGGTTAGGGTAAGGATTAGGATAGGGATAGGATTAAATTTGTGGTTAATAAACAAGAGGGTTTATTGAGGTTGGGGTTAGGGCCAAATTCAAAGGGTTATGGTTAGGGTAAGGATTAGGATAGGGATAGGATTAGAATATTAATTTAAAAACAATGGGGTTATTGAGGTTGGGGTTAGGGCCAGATTAGAGGGGTTAAGGTTAGGAAAGTTGTCAGGGTTGGGATTAGATAGGGTTAGGGTTAGGGTTAGGGTTAGGGGGTTAGGGGGGGTAGGTGTGAGAGAGGGAGCTGTCCCCCACGAAGTGGGGGGCAGCGAATGCACGCTCCACCCTAGGGGCCATGGTCCACCACCCGAAGGTGGTGGGGGTCCCACCACCCGAAGGTGGTGGGGGTTCAAAAAATTAGACCATAAGTCGGTCCTTAGCCGCGACGTTTCGGCCTGTTCGGCCTTCTTCAGGCGGAACCGACCCGTCAATGGGAAGTGGGGTGCCTTTATGTGCCTTCTCCTCCACTCCTGTCCCTTCTGACTGTCTCCTCCCTTTCCCTTTCCTTCTGTTCCCTTGTAAAATTTAAGTTTGCCTGTAGTAATTTCAGTTTGAATTAATAATATGTGTTTGTGTTCTTTCCTTTCTTAGGTGTATCCAGTGGCCAGATTCAGGTGAGTATATATGTAATTGAATTATATTTTAATAAATGTGTATTTACATTTCTAATTTGTGTTTCTTCTTTTCCTCCTTACAGGTCCAGATTCAGGTAAGTTTGTGTTGTATGTCCCGTCCAATTGTGTAATTATTGTCTTGTGTGAGTTTTTATGTTCAATAAAAATCATTTTTGTCCATCTTGTGGTCCAATGTCTTTTTTGTTCTTATATGTAAATTAGTCTTGATTTCCATTTTTCTCTCTTTTCCATTCCATCCTTCATCCATCCCTCCATCCTGTCTTCTCCCTTTGCCTCACTCCTTCTTTTCCTCCCCTTAGCCTCGTTAGGCCATGTGGCACTGTCCTTTCCCCCTGCTCCTCTGTCACTAAATGTTGTTTTTTGTCACTCTCCCTTTCCTTTTTGTTTTAGTATTTGGGTTAAGAGTAGGTTAAAACTAAAAATAGTGGGCAGTAGATTGGGATATAGGACAGCGGGCACTAGTTTAGATTAGTTGTAGTGGGCAAGGGAAAATTAAAATGGGGAAATAAAATTTAGAATTAGAATAGAATAGGATAAAATTCAAATTAGAGGGGATAAAAAATTGGTTAGGGTTAGGCAACTTAGGGTTAAATGGTTATGGTAAGGGCTAGAACATTGGGGTGGGGGGATATAGCCATATTGGGCTCTAAAAATTAGATGGCCCCTAGGAGGCCCCGGCAGGTTAGGTGTGAGAGAGGGAGCTGTCCCCCACGAAGTGGGGGGCAGCGAATGCACGCTCCACCCTAGGGGCCATGGTCCACCACCCGAAGGTGGTGGGGGTCCCACCACCCGAAGGTGGTGGGGGTTCAAAAAATTAGACCATAAGTCGGTCCTTAGCCGCGACGTTTCGGCCTGTTCGGCCTTCTTCAGGCGGAACCGACCCGTCAATGGGAAGTGGGGTGCCTTTATGTGCCTTCTCCTCCACTCCTGTCCCTTCTGACTGTCTCCTCCCTTTCCCTTTCCTTCTGTTCCCTTGTAAAATTTAAGTTTGCCTGTAGTAATTTCAGTTTGAATTAATAATATGTGTTTGTGTTCTTTCCTTTCTTAGGTGTATCCAGTGGCCAGATTCAGGTGAGTATATATGTAATTGAATTATATTTTAATAAATGTGTATTTACATTTCTAATTTGTGTTTCTTCTTTTCCTCCTTACAGGTCCAGATTCAGGTAAGTTTGTGTTGTATGTCCCGTCCAATTGTGTAATTATTGTCTTGTGTGAGTTTTTATGTTCAATAAAAATCATTTTTGTCCATCTTGTGGTCCAATGTCTTTTTTGTTCTTATATGTAAATTAGTCTTGATTTCCATTTTTCTCTCTTTTCCATTCCATCCTTCATCCATCCCTCCATCCTGTCTTCTCCCTTTGCCTCACTCCTTCTTTTCCTCCCCTTAGCCTCGTTAGGCCATGTGGCACTGTCCTTTCCCCCTGCTCCTCTGTCACTAAATGTTGTTTTTTGTCACTCTCCCTTTCCTTTTTGTTTTAGTATTTGGGTTAAGAGTAGGTTAAAACTAAAAATAGTGGGCAGTAGATTGGGATATAGGACAGCGGGCACTAGTTTAGATTAGTTGTAGTGGGCAAGGGAAAATTAAAATGGGGAAATAAAATTTAGAATTAGAATAGAATAGGATAAAATTCAAATTAGAGGGGATAAAAAATTGGTTAGGGTTAGGCAACTTAGGGTTAAATGGTTATGGTAAGGGCTAGAACATTGGGGTGGGGGGATATAGCCATATTGGGCTCTAAAAATTAGATGGCCCCTAGGAGGCCCCGGCAGGTTAGGTGTGAGAGAGGGAGCTGTCCCCCACGAAGTGGGGGGCAGCGAATGCACGCTCCACCCTAGGGGCCATGGTCCACCACCCGAAGGTGGTGGGGGTCCCACCACCCGAAGGTGGTGGGGGTTCAAAAAATTAGACCATAAGTCGGTCCTTAGCCGCGACGTTTCGGCCTGTTCGGCCTTCTTCAGGCGGAACCGACCCGTCAATGGGAAGTGGGGTGCCTTTATGTGCCTTCTCCTCCACTCCTGTCCCTTCTGACTGTCTCCTCCCTTTCCCTTTCCTTCTGTTCCCTTGTAAAATTTAAGTTTGCCTGTAGTAATTTCAGTTTGAATTAATAATATGTGTTTGTGTTCTTTCCTTTCTTAGGTGTATCCAGTGGCCAGATTCAGGTGAGTATATATGTAATTGAATTATATTTTAATAAATGTGTATTTACATTTCTAATTTGTGTTTCTTCTTTTCCTCCTTACAGGTCCAGATTCAGGTAAGTTTGTGTTGTATGTCCCGTCCAATTGTGTAATTATTGTCTTGTGTGAGTTTTTATGTTCAATAAAAATCATTTTTGTCCATCTTGTGGTCCAATGTCTTTTTTGTTCTTATATGTAAATTAGTCTTGATTTCCATTTTTCTCTCTTTTCCATTCCATCCTTCATCCATCCCTCCATCCTGTCTTCTCCCTTTGCCTCACTCCTTCTTTTCCTCCCCTTAGCCTCGTTAGGCCATGTGGCACTGTCCTTTCCCCCTGCTCCTCTGTCACTAAATGTTGTTTTTTGTCACTCTCCCTTTCCTTTTTGTTTTAGTATTTGGGTTAAGAGTAGGTTAAAACTAAAAATAGTGGGCAGTAGATTGGGATATAGGACAGCGGGCACTAGTTTAGATTAGTTGTAGTGGGCAAGGGAAAATTAAAATGGGGAAATAAAATTTAGAATTAGAATAGAATAGGATAAAATTCAAATTAGAGGGGATAAAAAATTGGTTAGGGTTAGGCAACTTAGGGTTAAATGGTTATGGTAAGGGCTAGAACATTGGGGTGGGGGGATATAGCCATATTGGGCTCTAAAAATTAGATGGCCCCTAGGAGGCCCCGGCAGGTTAGGTGTGAGAGAGGGAGCTGTCCCCCACGAAGTGGGGGGCAGCGAATGCACGCTCCACCCTAGGGGCCATGGTCCACCACCCGAAGGTGGTGGGGGTCCCACCACCCGAAGGTGGTGGGGGTTCAAAAAATTAGACCATAAGTCGGTCCTTAGCCGCGACGTTTCGGCCTGTTCGGCCTTCTTCAGGCGGAACCGACCCGTCAATGGGAAGTGGGGTGCCTTTATGTGCCTTCTCCTCCACTCCTGTCCCTTCTGACTGTCTCCTCCCTTTCCCTTTCCTTCTGTTCCCTTGTAAAATTTAAGTTTGCCTGTAGTAATTTCAGTTTGAATTAATAATATGTGTTTGTGTTCTTTCCTTTCTTAGGTGTATCCAGTGGCCAGATTCAGGTGAGTATATATGTAATTGAATTATATTTTAATAAATGTGTATTTACATTTCTAATTTGTGTTTCTTCTTTTCCTCCTTACAGGTCCAGATTCAGGTAAGTTTGTGTTGTATGTCCCGTCCAATTGTGTAATTATTGTCTTGTGTGAGTTTTTATGTTCAATAAAAATCATTTTTGTCCATCTTGTGGTCCAATGTCTTTTTTGTTCTTATATGTAAATTAGTCTTGATTTCCATTTTTCTCTCTTTTCCATTCCATCCTTCATCCATCCCTCCATCCTGTCTTCTCCCTTTGCCTCACTCCTTCTTTTCCTCCCCTTAGCCTCGTTAGGCCATGTGGCACTGTCCTTTCCCCCTGCTCCTCTGTCACTAAATGTTGTTTTTTGTCACTCTCCCTTTCCTTTTTGTTTTAGTATTTGGGTTAAGAGTAGGTTAAAACTAAAAATAGTGGGCAGTAGATTGGGATATAGGACAGCGGGCACTAGTTTAGATTAGTTGTAGTGGGCAAGGGAAAATTAAAATGGGGAAATAAAATTTAGAATTAGAATAGAATAGGATAAAATTCAAATTAGAGGGGATAAAAAATTGGTTAGGGTTAGGCAACTTAGGGTTAAATGGTTATGGTAAGGGCTAGAACATTGGGGTGGGGGGATATAGCCATATTGGGCTCTAAAAATTAGATGGCCCCTAGGAGGCCCCGGCAGGTTAGGTGTGAGAGAGGGAGCTGTCCCCCACGAAGTGGGGGGCAGCGAATGCACGCTCCACCCTAGGGGCCATGGTCCACCACCCGAAGGTGGTGGGGGTCCCACCACCCGAAGGTGGTGGGGGTTCAAAAAATTAGACCATAAGTCGGTCCTTAGCCGCGACGTTTCGGCCTGTTCGGCCTTCTTCAGGCGGAACCGACCCGTCAATGGGAAGTGGGGTGCCTTTATGTGCCTTCTCCTCCACTCCTGTCCCTTCTGACTGTCTCCTCCCTTTCCCTTTCCTTCTGTTCCCTTGTAAAATTTAAGTTTGCCTGTAGTAATTTCAGTTTGAATTAATAATATGTGTTTGTGTTCTTTCCTTTCTTAGGTGTATCCAGTGGCCAGATTCAGGTGAGTATATATGTAATTGAATTATATTTTAATAAATGTGTATTTACATTTCTAATTTGTGTTTCTTCTTTTCCTCCTTACAGGTCCAGATTCAGGTAAGTTTGTGTTGTATGTCCCGTCCAATTGTGTAATTATTGTCTTGTGTGAGTTTTTATGTTCAATAAAAATCATTTTTGTCCATCTTGTGGTCCAATGTCTTTTTTGTTCTTATATGTAAATTAGTCTTGATTTCCATTTTTCTCTCTTTTCCATTCCATCCTTCATCCATCCCTCCATCCTGTCTTCTCCCTTTGCCTCACTCCTTCTTTTCCTCCCCTTAGCCTCGTTAGGCCATGTGGCACTGTCCTTTCCCCCTGCTCCTCTGTCACTAAATGTTGTTTTTTGTCACTCTCCCTTTCCTTTTTGTTTTAGTATTTGGGTTAAGAGTAGGTTAAAACTAAAAATAGTGGGCAGTAGATTGGGATATAGGACAGCGGGCACTAGTTTAGATTAGTTGTAGTGGGCAAGGGAAAATTAAAATGGGGAAATAAAATTTAGAATTAGAATAGAATAGGATAAAATTCAAATTAGAGGGGATAAAAAATTGGTTAGGGTTAGGCAACTTAGGGTTAAATGGTTATGGTAAGGGCTAGAACATTGGGGTGGGGGGATATAGGGTTAGGGTTAGGGTTAGGGTTAGGGTTAGGGTTAGGGTTAGGGTTAGGGTTAGGGTTAGGGTTAGGGTTAGGGGTTAGGGTTAGGGTTAGGGTTAGGGTTAGGGTAGGGTTAGGGTTAGGGTTAGGGGGTTAGGGTTAGGGTTAGGGTAGGGTTAGGAAAGAGATTTTTGGGCCGTGTCACCCCCGGAGGGGGTGGCACGGCCTATGCACACTCCATCCAGCCCCCCACCAAAGGTAAGTCAGTCCCACCCCCCCACACATACACACCAACACATCCCTCAAGTGGCTGACAGCAGGTGGAATGCCCGTCTGGAGAGGGGGATAAGAGAGAGGGGGGGAGGAGGATGTCCCTGTAGTTTTGTTTAATTCAATTTACTAATGTTGTTTTTGTTTACTGTCTTTTTGTGTTTCTAGGAGGAGAAGGGAAGGAGTTCTGCTGGAGAACAAAGGTAAGTATTGTTTTATGTTTATTTTTATAAATATGAAAAATAAAAAGTAAATCATAATAAGGGTTGGATGGGGTTAAATGAAGGCCAGCATAGGGTTAAAAAAGGCTGGGGTTAAAATTGGTTGGGGTTAGGATTAAGGTTAGGGAAGGGTTAAAAAAGAGAGGGGTTAAAATTGGTTGGGGTTAGGATTAAGGTTAGGGAAGGGTTAAAGAAGACAAGGGTTAAAAATGGTTGGGGTTAGGGCCCTCTTCTAGGGGTTAAGGTCAGGGTTAGGGTTAGGGTTAGGGTTAGATTAAGGGTGAAAAGGCTGATTCGGCAAAAGTTGCCGAACTTTTTATTTGGAGCTAGAAGGTTGAAAGTTTGTCTACCCCCCCTATTTGATGTACCCTGAGTCCAACGGTGGTGGTCCTGAAGCTCTGTGATGTTCCGTTCAAAAGTTATGGCCATATTAATATTCCCATGTATGTGTATGGGAATATGGAAAAGTGTGATAATATGACAAAGTGGCATAGCCCAAAAGGGTCCCCCAGAAAGTGTCTAGGAGCACGTTTCAGAGCCCCCTGAGTCGTTTGGACCCCCCTTTGAATGTATGAAAATTGTAAAGCTTGTGGGTAGTAAAGGTAGGCAAAGGTAAGGGTTACGCTTGGGCAAAGGCCAAAAGTGTCCCCCAGAAAGTGTGTAGGAGCACGTTTCATGGTCCCCCGAGTGGTTTGGACCCCCCTTCCGATGTCTGAAAATGGTAACCCTTGTGGGTAGTAACCTTAGGCAAAGGTAAGGGTTACGGTTTGGCAAGTGGGTAGTAAGTGGTTATGGTCAGGGTTAGTGTCAGGGAGAGGGTTAGTGTCAGTGGCGGCGTTGGGGGGGGTTAGATTAAGGGTGAAGGGTTAGGGGGTTAGGGTTAGGGTTAGGATATGGGATAAAATCCCGTCTCCAATAGGAGGTGGGAGGTGCACGGTCCTTCCACCCATAAGCACGCCCGCCTCCACGGTCCCGTGGATACTGGGGTTGCTGGGTACGCTCACGGCGTCTGCCGTAGCGCACCTCAGTCCAACCCCCATCATCCTCAAAATAAACCATATTGGTTTAAACAAAATCAAACTAAGAACTGAAAGCGCTTTCCAAAAAAGAGGAAAGGAATAATATAAACTAAATGAGTTTTAAATTTGTTTTTATAAGAAAAGGAAACTTACCTTTGTTAAAAAAGGAAACTTAACGTACTTTCCAAAAGGGAAAGAATAATATGTTTTTAAGTATTTTCTATTTTTCTATTTTTATGTTTTTTATATTTTTTTGAAGAAAAACTAACTGAGGGTGCTTTCCAAAAGGGAAAGAAAGGTTCTATTTAACTTAACAAAACAAAATCGTTTTTAACAAAAAACAAAATGAAATGAGTATGAATGAACTCAAAGTGCTTTCCAAAAGGGAAAGAAATGAACTAATTGTTCAATGAAACCAAAAAAAAGGAAAAAGTGTGCCAATGTCGACGTTTCGACCTGATCTAGGTCTTCTTCAGGCAGGCACACAACTAACTAAAAGGCCTAAGATGGCTGACAAAAACAAAATGGCTGGCGAATGTAGAGAGGCTAGATTTGCCTTACCCAAGTAGCTGGAGAGAAGTTGACTCATCGGCTGCCAGGGAAAGAATGAGCTCTCTCCCTAAGATGGCCGGTCATATAGTGTGACCCCGTGGGCTCCGCCCCCCCACGCGTCACTTCCGCGTGACCCCGCCCCCTCAATTTTAACATAATGAATATCAAAATGAATTTTAATCAAACGTAATCATGAAATGAAGGTTTTTAAATGAATTTTAACTTAACCAAATGAATTAATTAATTAAATACACCAAATAAGGGCTGAGGTTAAGGTTAGGGAAAAGACAGGGTTAGGCTTAAAACAGAGGGGGGGAGAGGTTATGGTTAGGGTTAGGGCAGGTCAGGGATTAGGTTTTTAGGAAAAAAGGCGGGGTTACGCCTCGCGTTAACTCCGCCCCCTTCGCGTAAGTTCGCGTAACTCCGCCCCCTCA
>NW_027481949.1:372500-377500 GCF_051107435.1 Chaetodon auriga
GTTGGGGGGGGTTAGGGGTTAGGGTTAGGGGGTTAGGGTTAGGGTTAGATTAGGGTTAGGGTTAGATTAAGGGTGAAAAGGCTGATTCGGCAAAAGTTGCCGAACTTTTTATTTGGAGCTAGAAGGTTGAAAGTTTGTCTACCCCCCCTATTTGATGTACCCTGAGTCCAACGGTGGTGGTCCTGAAGCTCTGTGATGTTCCGTTCAAAAGTTATGGCCATATTAATATTCCCATGTATGTGTATGGGAATATGGAAAAGTGTGATAATATGACAAAGTGGCATAGCCCAAAAGTGTCCCCCAGAAAGTGTGTAGGAGCATGTTTCATGGTCCCCCGAGTGGTTTGGACCCCCCTTCCGATGTCTGAAAATGGTAAAGCTTGTGGGTAGTAAAGGTAGGCAAAGGTAAGGGTTACGCTTGGGCAAAGGGCAAAAGTGTCCCCCAGAAAGTGTGTAGGAGCAGGTTTCATGGTCCCCCGAGTGGTTTGGACCCCCCTTCCGATGTCTGAAAATGGTAACCCTTGTGGGTAGTAACCTTAGGCAAAGGTAAGGGTTACGGTTTGGCAAGTGGGTAGTAAGTGGTTATGGGTTAGGGGGGGGGTTAGATTAAGGGTGAAAAGGCTGATTCGGCAAAAGTTGCCGAACTTTTTATTTGGAGCTAGAAGGTTGAAAGTTTGTCTACCCCCCCTATTTGATGTACCCTGAGTCCAACGGTGGTGGTCCTGAAGCTCTGTGATGTTCCGTTCAAAAGTTATGGCCATATTAATATTCCCATGTATGTGTATGGGAATATGGAAAAGTGTGATAATATGACAAAGTGGCATAGCCCAAAAGTGTCCCCCAGAAAGTGTGTAGGAGCATGTTTCATGGTCCCCCGAGTGGTTTGGACCCCCCTTCCGATGTCTGAAAATGGTAAAGCTTGTGGGTAGTAAAGGTAGGCAAAGGTAAGGGTTACGCTTGGGCAAAGGCCAAAAGTGTCCCCCAGAAAGTGTGTAGGAGCAGGTTTCATGGTCCCCCGAGTGGTTTGGACCCCCCTTCCGATGTCTGAAAATGGTAACCCTTGTGGGTAGTAACCTTAGGCAAAGGTAAGGGTTACGGTTTGGCAAGTGGGTAGTAAGTGGTTATGGGTTAGGGGGGGGGTTAGATTAAGGGTGAAAAGGCTGATTCGGCAAAAGTTGCCGAACTTTTTATTTGGAGCTAGAAGGTTGAAAGTTTGTCTACCCCCCCTATTTGATGTACCCTGAGTCCAACGGTGGTGGTCCTGAAGCTCTGTGATGTTCCGTTCAAAAGTTATGGCCATATTAATATTCCCATGTATGTGTATGGGAATATGGAAAAGTGTGATAATATGACAAAGTGGCATAGCCCAAAAGTGTCCCCCAGAAAGTGTGTAGGAGCATGTTTCATGGTCCCCCGAGTGGTTTGGACCCCCCTTCCGATGTCTGAAAATGGTAAAGCTTGTGGGTAGTAAAGGTAGGCAAAGGTAAGGGTTACGCTTGGGCAAAGGCCAAAAGTGTCCCCCAGAAAGTGTGTAGGAGCAGGTTTCATGGTCCCCCGAGTGGTTTGGACCCCCCTTCCGATGTCTGAAAATGGTAACCCTTGTGGGTAGTAACCTTAGGCAAAGGTAAGGGTTACGGTTTGGCAAGTGGGTAGTAAGTGGTTATGGGTTAGGGGGGGGGTTAGATTAAGGGTGAAAAGGCTGATTCGGCAAAAGTTGCCGAACTTTTTATTTGGAGCTAGAAGGTTGAAAGTTTGTCTACCCCCCCTATTTGATGTACCCTGAGTCCAACGGTGGTGGTCCTGAAGCTCTGTGATGTTCCGTTCAAAAGTTATGGCCATATTAATATTCCCATGTATGTGTATGGGAATATGGAAAAGTGTGATAATATGACAAAGTGGCATAGCCCAAAAGTGTCCCCCAGAAAGTGTGTAGGAGCATGTTTCATGGTCCCCCGAGTGGTTTGGACCCCCCTTCCGATGTCTGAAAATGGTAAAGCTTGTGGGTAGTAAAGGTAGGCAAAGGTAAGGGTTACGCTTGGGCAAAGGCCAAAAGTGTCCCCCAGAAAGTGTGTAGGAGCAGGTTTCATGGTCCCCCGAGTGGTTTGGACCCCCCTTCCGATGTCTGAAAATGGTAACCCTTGTGGGTAGTAACCTTAGGCAAAGGTAAGGGTTACGGTTTGGCAAGTGGGTAGTAAGTGGTTATGGTCAGGGTTAGTGTCAGGGAGAGGGTTAGTGTCAGTGGCGGCGTTGGGGGGGGTTAGGGGTTAGGGTTAGGGGGTTAGGGTTAGGGTTAGATTAGGGTTAGGGTTAGATTAAGGGTGAAAAGGCTGATTCGGCAAAAGTTGCCGAACTTTTTATTTGGAGCTAGAAGGTTGAAAGTTTGTCTACCCCCCCTATTTGATGTACCCTGAGTCCAACGGTGGTGGTCCTGAAGCTCTGTGATGTTCCGTTCAAAAGTTATGGCCATATTAATATTCCCATGTATGTGTATGGGAATATGGAAAAGTGTGATAATATGACAAAGTGGCATAGCCCAAAAGTGTCCCCCAGAAAGTGTGTAGGAGCATGTTTCATGGTCCCCCGAGTGGTTTGGACCCCCCTTCCGATGTCTGAAAATGGTAAAGCTTGTGGGTAGTAAAGGTAGGCAAAGGTAAGGGTTACGCTTGGGCAAAGGGCAAAAGTGTCCCCCAGAAAGTGTGTAGGAGCAGGTTTCATGGTCCCCCGAGTGGTTTGGACCCCCCTTCCGATGTCTGAAAATGGTAACCCTTGTGGGTAGTAACCTTAGGCAAAGGTAAGGGTTACGGTTTGGCAAGTGGGTAGTAAGTGGTTATGGGTTAGGGGGGGGGTTAGATTAAGGGTGAAAAGGCTGATTCGGCAAAAGTTGCCGAACTTTTTATTTGGAGCTAGAAGGTTGAAAGTTTGTCTACCCCCCCTATTTGATGTACCCTGAGTCCAACGGTGGTGGTCCTGAAGCTCTGTGATGTTCCGTTCAAAAGTTATGGCCATATTAATATTCCCATGTATGTGTATGGGAATATGGAAAAGTGTGATAATATGACAAAGTGGCATAGCCCAAAAGTGTCCCCCAGAAAGTGTGTAGGAGCATGTTTCATGGTCCCCCGAGTGGTTTGGACCCCCCTTCCGATGTCTGAAAATGGTAAAGCTTGTGGGTAGTAAAGGTAGGCAAAGGTAAGGGTTACGCTTGGGCAAAGGCCAAAAGTGTCCCCCAGAAAGTGTGTAGGAGCAGGTTTCATGGTCCCCCGAGTGGTTTGGACCCCCCTTCCGATGTCTGAAAATGGTAACCCTTGTGGGTAGTAACCTTAGGCAAAGGTAAGGGTTACGGTTTGGCAAGTGGGTAGTAAGTGGTTATGGGTTAGGGGGGGGGTTAGATTAAGGGTGAAAAGGCTGATTCGGCAAAAGTTGCCGAACTTTTTATTTGGAGCTAGAAGGTTGAAAGTTTGTCTACCCCCCCTATTTGATGTACCCTGAGTCCAACGGTGGTGGTCCTGAAGCTCTGTGATGTTCCGTTCAAAAGTTATGGCCATATTAATATTCCCATGTATGTGTATGGGAATATGGAAAAGTGTGATAATATGACAAAGTGGCATAGCCCAAAAGTGTCCCCCAGAAAGTGTGTAGGAGCATGTTTCATGGTCCCCCGAGTGGTTTGGACCCCCCTTCCGATGTCTGAAAATGGTAAAGCTTGTGGGTAGTAAAGGTAGGCAAAGGTAAGGGTTACGCTTGGGCAAAGGCCAAAAGTGTCCCCCAGAAAGTGTGTAGGAGCAGGTTTCATGGTCCCCCGAGTGGTTTGGACCCCCCTTCCGATGTCTGAAAATGGTAACCCTTGTGGGTAGTAACCTTAGGCAAAGGTAAGGGTTACGGTTTGGCAAGTGGGTAGTAAGTGGTTATGGGTTAGGGGGGGGGTTAGATTAAGGGTGAAAAGGCTGATTCGGCAAAAGTTGCCGAACTTTTTATTTGGAGCTAGAAGGTTGAAAGTTTGTCTACCCCCCCTATTTGATGTACCCTGAGTCCAACGGTGGTGGTCCTGAAGCTCTGTGATGTTCCGTTCAAAAGTTATGGCCATATTAATATTCCCATGTATGTGTATGGGAATATGGAAAAGTGTGATAATATGACAAAGTGGCATAGCCCAAAAGTGTCCCCCAGAAAGTGTGTAGGAGCATGTTTCATGGTCCCCCGAGTGGTTTGGACCCCCCTTCCGATGTCTGAAAATGGTAAAGCTTGTGGGTAGTAAAGGTAGGCAAAGGTAAGGGTTACGCTTGGGCAAAGGCCAAAAGTGTCCCCCAGAAAGTGTGTAGGAGCAGGTTTCATGGTCCCCCGAGTGGTTTGGACCCCCCTTCCGATGTCTGAAAATGGTAACCCTTGTGGGTAGTAACCTTAGGCAAAGGTAAGGGTTACGGTTTGGCAAGTGGGTAGTAAGTGGTTATGGTCAGGGTTAGTGTCAGGGAGAGGGTTAGTGTCAGTGGCGGCGGGTTAGGGTTAGGGTTAGGGTAGGGTTAGGGTAAGGGTTAGATTAAGGGTTAGGGGTAGGGTTAGGGTTAGGGTTAGATTAAGGGTGAAAAGGCTGATTCGGCAAAAGTTGCCGAACTTTTTATTTGGAGCTAGAAGGTTGAAAGTTTGTCTACCCCCCCTATTTGATGTACCCTGAGTCCAACGGTGGTGGTCCTGAAGCTCTGTGATGTTCCGTTCAAAAGTTATGGCCATATTAATATTCCCATGTATGTGTATGGGAATATGGAAAAGTGTGATAATATGACAAAGTGCCATAGCCCAAAAGTGTCCCCCAGAAAGTGTCTAGGAGCACGTTTCAGAGCCCCCTGAGTCGTTTGGACCCCCCTTTGAATGTATGAAAATTGTAAACCTTGTGGGTAGTAAAGGTAGGCAAAGGTAAGGGTTACGCTTGGGCAAAGGCCAAAAGTGTCCCCCAGAAAGTGTGTAGGAGCACGTTTCATGGTCCCCCGAGTGGTTTGGACCCCCCTT
>NW_027481950.1:0-52869 GCF_051107435.1 Chaetodon auriga
AACATCAATTCTTGCATGTTTTTGAAGGCCAGCATGGTTTCTTTTGAATTCGTGTTGAGTTAGTGTGAAAAGTGCAGTATATGTTCATTTTGTGCTTTTCTCGCTCAAATAGCGTTATTTTGAGCTGAAAATGACGGAATATGAGTATGTTAGATTCATTTGTATTTATTTGTCAAACTGTCATAGAATGACATTTCCACTTTAGAAACATCAATTCTTGCATGTTTTGAAGGCCAGCATGGTTTCTTTTGAATTCGTGTTGAGTTAGTGTGAAAAGTGCAGTATATGTTCATTTTGTGCTTTTCTCGCTCAAATAGCGTTATTTTGAGCGGAAAATGACAGTATGTGCTTATTTCAGATTCATGTGTTTTTATGTATCAAACTGTGTGAGAATGACAATTCCACTGTAGAAACATCAAGTCTTGCATGTTTTTGAAGGACAGCATGGTTTATTTTGAATTCCTGTTGAGTTAGTGTGAAAAGTGCAGTATATGTTCATTTTGTGCTTTTCTCGCTCAAATAGCGTTATTTTGACCTGAAAATGACGGAATATGAGTATTTTAGGATTCATTTGTATTTATTTGTCAAACTGTCATAGAATGACATTTCCACTTTAGAAACATCAATTCTTGCATGTTTTTGAAGGCCAGCATGGTTTCTTTTGAATTCGTGTTGAGTTAGTGTGAAAAGTGCAGTATATGTTCATTTTGTGCTTTTCTCGCTCAAATAGCGTTATTTTGAGCGGAAAATGACAGTATGTGCTTATTTCAGATTCATGTGTTTTTATGTATCAAACTGTGTGAGAATGACAATTCCACTGTAGAAACATCAAGTCTTGCATGTTTTTGAAGGACAGCATGGTTTATTTTGAATTCCTGTTGAGTTAGTGTGAAAAGTGCAGTATATGTTCATTTTGTGCTTTTCTCGCTCAAATAGCGTTATTTTGACCTGAAAATGACGGAATATGAGTATTTTAGATTCATTTGTATTTATTTGTCAAACTGTCATAGAATGACATTTCCACTTTAGAAACATCAATTCTTGCATGTTTTTGAAGGCCAGCATGGTTTCTTTTGAATTCGTGTTGAGTTAGTGTGAAAAGTGCAGTATATGTTCATTTTGTGCTTTTCTCGCTCAAATAGCGTTATTTTGACCTGAAAATGACGGAATATGAGTATGTTAGATTCATTTGTATTTATTTGTCAAACTGTCATAGAATGACATTTCCACTTTAGAAACATCAATTCTTGCATGTTTTTGAAGGCCAGCATGTTTTCTTTTGAATTCGTGTTGAGTTAGTGTGAAAAGTGCAGTATATGTTCATTTTGTGCTTTTCTCGCTCAAATAGCGTTATTTTGACCTGAAAATGACGGAATATGAGTATTTTAGATTCATTTGTATTTATTTGTCAAACTGTCATAGAATGACATTTCCACTTTAGAAACATCAATTCTTGCATGTTTTTGAAGGCCAGCATGGTTTCTTTTGAATTCGTGTTGAGTTAGTGTGAAAAGTGCAGTATATGTTCATTTTGTGCTTTTCTCGCTCAAATAGCGTTATTTTGAGCTGAAAATGACGGAATATGAGTATGTTAGATTCATTTGTATTTATTTGTCAAACTGTCATAGAATGACATTTCCACTTTAGAAACATCAATTCTTGCATGTTTTTGAAGGCCAGCATGGTTTCTTTTGAATTCGTGTTGAGTTAGTGTGAAAAGTGCAGTATATGTTCATTTTGTGCTTTTCTCGCTCAAATAGCGTTATTTTGAGCTGAAAATGACGGAATATGAGTATGTTAGATTCATTTGTATTTATTTGTCAAACTGTCATAGAATGACATTTCCACTTTAGAAACATCAATTCTTGCATGTTTTTGAAGGCCAGCATGGTTTCTTTTGAATTCGTGTTGAGTTAGTGTGAAAAGTGCAGTATATGTTCATTTTGTGCTTTTCTCGCTCAAATAGCGTTATTTTGAGCGGAAAATGACAGTATGTGCTTATTTCAGATTCATGTGTTTTTATGTATCAAACTGTGTGAGAATGACAATTCCACTGTAGAAACATCAAGTCTTGCATGTTTTTGAAGGACAGCATGGTTTATTTTGAATTCCTGTTGAGTTAGTGTGAAAAGTGCAGTATATGTTCATTTTGTGCTTTTCTCGCTCAAATAGCGTTATTTTGACCTGAAAATGACGGAATATGAGTATTTTAGATTCATTTGTATTTATTTGTCAAACTGTCATAGAATGACATTTCCACTTTAGAAACATCAATTCTTGCATGTTTTTGAAGGCCAGCATGGTTTCTTTTGAATTCGTGTTGAGTTAGTGTGAAAAGTGCAGTATATGTTCATTTTGTGCTTTTCTCGCTCAAATAGCGTTATTTTGAGCTGAAAATGACGGAATATGAGTATGTTAGATTCATTTGTATTTATTTGTCAAACTGTCATAGAATGACATTTCCACTTTAGAAACATCAATTCTTGCATGTTTTTGAAGGCCAGCATGGTTTCTTTTGAATTCGTGTTGAGTTAGTGTGAAAAGTGCAGTATATGTTCATTTTGTGCTTTTCTCGCTCAAATAGCGTTATTTTGAGCTGAAAATGACGGAATATGAGTATGTTAGATTCATTTGTATTTATTTGTCAAACTGTCATAGAATGACATTTCCACTTTAGAAACATCAATTCTTGCATGTTTTTGAAGGCCAGCATGGTTTCTTTTGAATTCGTGTTGAGTTAGTGTGAAAAGTGCAGTATATGTTCATTTTGTGCTTTTCTCGCTCAAATAGCGTTATTTTGAGCTGAAAATGACGGAATATGAGTATGTTAGATTCATTTGTATTTATTTGTCAAACTGTCATAGAATGACATTTCCACTTTAGAAACATCAATTCTTGCATGTTTTTGAAGGCCAGCATGGTTTCTTTTGAATTCGTGTTGAGTTAGTGTGAAAAGTGCAGTATATGTTCATTTTGTGCTTTTCTCGCTCAAATAGCGTTATTTTGAGCGGAAAATGACAGTATGTGCTTATTTCAGATTCATGTGTTTTTATGTATCAAACTGTGTGAGAATGACAATTCCACTGTAGAAACATCAAGTCTTGCATGTTTTTGAAGGACAGCATGGTTTATTTTGAATTCCTGTTGAGTTAGTGTGAAAAGTGCAGTATATGTTCATTTTGTGCTTTTCTCGCTCAAATAGCGTTATTTTGACCTGAAAATGACGGAATATGAGTATTTTAGATTCATTTGTATTTATTTGTCAAACTGTCATAGAATGACATTTCCACTTTAGAAACATCAATTCTTGCATGTTTTTGAAGGCCAGCATGGTTTCTTTTGAATTCGTGTTGAGTTAGTGTGAAAAGTGCAGTATATGTTCATTTTGTGCTTTTCTCGCTCAAATAGCGTTATTTTGACCTGAAAATGACGGAATATGAGTATGTTAGATTCATTTGTATTTATTTGTCAAACTGTCATAGAATGACATTTCCACTTTAGAAACATCAATTCTTGCATGTTTTTGAAGGCCAGCATGTTTTCTTTTGAATTCGTGTTGAGTTAGTGTGAAAAGTGCAGTATATGTTCATTTTGTGCTTTTCTCGCTCAAATAGCGTTATTTTGACCTGAAAATGACGGAATATGAGTATTTTAGATTCATTTGTATTTATTTGTCAAACTGTCATAGAATGACATTTCCACTTTAGAAACATCAATTCTTGCATGTTTTTGAAGGCCAGCATGGTTTCTTTTGAATTCGTGTTGAGTTAGTGTGAAAAGTGCAGTATATGTTCATTTTGTGCTTTTCTCGCTCAAATAGCGTTATTTTGAGCTGAAAATGACGGAATATGAGTATGTTAGATTCATTTGTATTTATTTGTCAAACTGTCATAGAATGACATTTCCACTTTAGAAACATCAATTCTTGCATGTTTTTGAAGGCCAGCATGGTTTCTTTTGAATTCGTGTTGAGTTAGTGTGAAAAGTGCAGTATATGTTCATTTTGTGCTTTTCTCGCTCAAATAGCGTTATTTTGAGCTGAAAATGACGGAATATGAGTATGTTAGATTCATTTGTATTTATTTGTCAAACTGTCATAGAATGACATTTCCACTTTAGAAACATCAATTCTTGCATGTTTTTGAAGGCCAGCATGGTTTCTTTTGAATTCGTGTTGAGTTAGTGTGAAAAGTGCAGTATATGTTCATTTTGTGCTTTTCTCGCTCAAATAGCGTTATTTTGAGCGGAAAATGACAGTATGTGCTTATTTCAGATTCATGTGTTTTTATGTATCAAACTGTGTGAGAATGACAATTCCACTGTAGAAACATCAAGTCTTGCATGTTTTTGAAGGACAGCATGGTTTATTTTGAATTCCTGTTGAGTTAGTGTGAAAAGTGCAGTATATGTTCATTTTGTGCTTTTCTCGCTCAAATAGCGTTATTTTGACCTGAAAATGACGGAATATGAGTATTTTAGATTCATTTGTATTTATTTGTCAAACTGTCATAGAATGACATTTCCACTTTAGAAACATCAATTCTTGCATGTTTTTGAAGGCCAGCATGGTTTCTTTTGAATTCGTGTTGAGTTAGTGTGAAAAGTGCAGTATATGTTCATTTTGTGCTTTTCTCGCTCAAATAGCGTTATTTTGAGCTGAAAATGACGGAATATGAGTATGTTAGATTCATTTGTATTTATTTGTCAAACTGTCATAGAATGACATTTCCACTTTAGAAACATCAATTCTTGCATGTTTTTGAAGGCCAGCATGGTTTCTTTTGAATTCGTGTTGAGTTAGTGTGAAAAGTGCAGTATATGTTCATTTTGTGCTTTTCTCGCTCAAATAGCGTTATTTTGAGCGGAAAATGACAGTATGTGCTTATTTCAGATTCATGTGTTTTTATGTATCAAACTGTGTGAGAATGACAATTCCACTGTAGAAACATCAAGTCTTGCATGTTTTTGAAGGACAGCATGGTTTATTTTGAATTCCTGTTGAGTTAGTGTGAAAAGTGCAGTATATGTTCATTTTGTGCTTTTCTCGCTCAAATAGCGTTATTTTGACCTGAAAATGACGGAATATGAGTATTTTAGATTCATTTGTATTTATTTGTCAAACTGTCATAGAATGACATTTCCACTTTAGAAACATCAATTCTTGCATGTTTTTGAAGGCCAGCATGGTTTCTTTTGAATTCGTGTTGAGTTAGTGTGAAAAGTGCAGTATATGTTCATTTTGTGCTTTTCTCGCTCAAATAGCGTTATTTTGAGCGGAAAATGACAGTATGTGCTTATTTCAGATTCATGTGTTTTTATGTATCAAACTGTGTGAGAATGACAATTCCACTGTAGAAACATCAAGTCTTGCATGTTTTTGAAGGACAGCATGGTTTATTTTGAATTCCTGTTGAGTTAGTGTGAAAAGTGCAGTATATGTTCATTTTGTGCTTTTCTCGCTCAAATAGCGTTATTTTGACCTGAAAATGACGGAATATGAGTATTTTAGATTCATTTGTATTTATTTGTCAAACTGTCATAGAATGACATTTCCACTTTAGAAACATCAATTCTTGCATGTTTTTGAAGGCCAGCATGGTTTCTTTTGAATTCGTGTTGAGTTAGTGTGAAAAGTGCAGTATATGTTCATTTTGTGCTTTTCTCGCTCAAATAGCGTTATTTTGACCTGAAAATGACGGAATATGAGTATGTTAGATTCATTTGTATTTATTTGTCAAACTGTCATAGAATGACATTTCCACTTTAGAAACATCAATTCTTGCATGTTTTTGAAGGCCAGCATGTTTTCTTTTGAATTCGTGTTGAGTTAGTGTGAAAAGTGCAGTATATGTTCATTTTGTGCTTTTCTCGCTCAAATAGCGTTATTTTGACCTGAAAATGACGGAATATGAGTATTTTAGATTCATTTGTATTTATTTGTCAAACTGTCATAGAATGACATTTCCACTTTAGAAACATCAATTCTTGCATGTTTTTGAAGGCCAGCATGGTTTCTTTTGAATTCGTGTTGAGTTAGTGTGAAAAGTGCAGTATATGTTCATTTTGTGCTTTTCTCGCTCAAATAGCGTTATTTTGAGCTGAAAATGACGGAATATGAGTATGTTAGATTCATTTGTATTTATTTGTCAAACTGTCATAGAATGACATTTCCACTTTAGAAACATCAATTCTTGCATGTTTTTGAAGGCCAGCATGGTTTCTTTTGAATTCGTGTTGAGTTAGTGTGAAAAGTGCAGTATATGTTCATTTTGTGCTTTTCTCGCTCAAATAGCGTTATTTTGAGCTGAAAATGACGGAATATGAGTATGTTAGATTCATTTGTATTTATTTGTCAAACTGTCATAGAATGACATTTCCACTTTAGAAACATCAATTCTTGCATGTTTTTGAAGGCCAGCATGGTTTCTTTTGAATTCGTGTTGAGTTAGTGTGAAAAGTGCAGTATATGTTCATTTTGTGCTTTTCTCGCTCAAATAGCGTTATTTTGAGCGGAAAATGACAGTATGTGCTTATTTCAGATTCATGTGTTTTTATGTATCAAACTGTGTGAGAATGACAATTCCACTGTAGAAACATCAAGTCTTGCATGTTTTTGAAGGACAGCATGGTTTATTTTGAATTCCTGTTGAGTTAGTGTGAAAAGTGCAGTATATGTTCATTTTGTGCTTTTCTCGCTCAAATAGCGTTATTTTGACCTGAAAATGACGGAATATGAGTATTTTAGATTCATTTGTATTTATTTGTCAAACTGTCATAGAATGACATTTCCACTTTAGAAACATCAATTCTTGCATGTTTTTGAAGGCCAGCATGGTTTCTTTTGAATTCGTGTTGAGTTAGTGTGAAAAGTGCAGTATATGTTCATTTTGTGCTTTTCTCGCTCAAATAGCGTTATTTTGAGCTGAAAATGACGGAATATGAGTATGTTAGATTCATTTGTATTTATTTGTCAAACTGTCATAGAATGACATTTCCACTTTAGAAACATCAATTCTTGCATGTTTTTGAAGGCCAGCATGGTTTCTTTTGAATTCGTGTTGAGTTAGTGTGAAAAGTGCAGTATATGTTCATTTTGTGCTTTTCTCGCTCAAATAGCGTTATTTTGAGCTGAAAATGACGGAATATGAGTATGTTAGATTCATTTGTATTTATTTGTCAAACTGTCATAGAATGACATTTCCACTTTAGAAACATCAATTCTTGCATGTTTTTGAAGGCCAGCATGGTTTCTTTTGAATTCGTGTTGAGTTAGTGTGAAAAGTGCAGTATATGTTCATTTTGTGCTTTTCTCGCTCAAATAGCGTTATTTTGAGCTGAAAATGACGGAATATGAGTATGTTAGATTCATTTGTATTTATTTGTCAAACTGTCATAGAATGACATTTCCACTTTAGAAACATCAATTCTTGCATGTTTTTGAAGGCCAGCATGGTTTCTTTTGAATTCGTGTTGAGTTAGTGTGAAAAGTGCAGTATATGTTCATTTTGTGCTTTTCTCGCTCAAATAGCGTTATTTTGAGCGGAAAATGACAGTATGTGCTTATTTCAGATTCATGTGTTTTTATGTATCAAACTGTGTGAGAATGACAATTCCACTGTAGAAACATCAAGTCTTGCATGTTTTTGAAGGACAGCATGGTTTATTTTGAATTCCTGTTGAGTTAGTGTGAAAAGTGCAGTATATGTTCATTTTGTGCTTTTCTCGCTCAAATAGCGTTATTTTGACCTGAAAATGACGGAATATGAGTATTTTAGATTCATTTGTATTTATTTGTCAAACTGTCATAGAATGACATTTCCACTTTAGAAACATCAATTCTTGCATGTTTTTGAAGGCCAGCATGGTTTCTTTTGAATTCGTGTTGAGTTAGTGTGAAAAGTGCAGTATATGTTCATTTTGTGCTTTTCTCGCTCAAATAGCGTTATTTTGACCTGAAAATGACGGAATATGAGTATGTTAGATTCATTTGTATTTATTTGTCAAACTGTCATAGAATGACATTTCCACTTTAGAAACATCAATTCTTGCATGTTTTTGAAGGCCAGCATGTTTTCTTTTGAATTCGTGTTGAGTTAGTGTGAAAAGTGCAGTATATGTTCATTTTGTGCTTTTCTCGCTCAAATAGCGTTATTTTGACCTGAAAATGACGGAATATGAGTATTTTAGATTCATTTGTATTTATTTGTCAAACTGTCATAGAATGACATTTCCACTTTAGAAACATCAATTCTTGCATGTTTTTGAAGGCCAGCATGGTTTCTTTTGAATTCGTGTTGAGTTAGTGTGAAAAGTGCAGTATATGTTCATTTTGTGCTTTTCTCGCTCAAATAGCGTTATTTTGAGCTGAAAATGACGGAATATGAGTATGTTAGATTCATTTGTATTTATTTGTCAAACTGTCATAGAATGACATTTCCACTTTAGAAACATCAATTCTTGCATGTTTTTGAAGGCCAGCATGGTTTCTTTTGAATTCGTGTTGAGTTAGTGTGAAAAGTGCAGTATATGTTCATTTTGTGCTTTTCTCGCTCAAATAGCGTTATTTTGAGCTGAAAATGACGGAATATGAGTATGTTAGATTCATTTGTATTTATTTGTCAAACTGTCATAGAATGACATTTCCACTTTAGAAACATCAATTCTTGCATGTTTTTGAAGGCCAGCATGGTTTCTTTTGAATTCGTGTTGAGTTAGTGTGAAAAGTGCAGTATATGTTCATTTTGTGCTTTTCTCGCTCAAATAGCGTTATTTTGAGCGGAAAATGACAGTATGTGCTTATTTCAGATTCATGTGTTTTTATGTATCAAACTGTGTGAGAATGACAATTCCACTGTAGAAACATCAAGTCTTGCATGTTTTTGAAGGACAGCATGGTTTATTTTGAATTCCTGTTGAGTTAGTGTGAAAAGTGCAGTATATGTTCATTTTGTGCTTTTCTCGCTCAAATAGCGTTATTTTGACCTGAAAATGACGGAATATGAGTATTTTAGATTCATTTGTATTTATTTGTCAAACTGTCATAGAATGACATTTCCACTTTAGAAACATCAATTCTTGCATGTTTTTGAAGGCCAGCATGGTTTCTTTTGAATTCGTGTTGAGTTAGTGTGAAAAGTGCAGTATATGTTCATTTTGTGCTTTTCTCGCTCAAATAGCGTTATTTTGAGCGGAAAATGACAGTATGTGCTTATTTCAGATTCATGTGTTTTTATGTATCAAACTGTGTGAGAATGACAATTCCACTGTAGAAACATCAAGTCTTGCATGTTTTTGAAGGACAGCATGGTTTATTTTGAATTCCTGTTGAGTTAGTGTGAAAAGTGCAGTATATGTTCATTTTGTGCTTTTCTCGCTCAAATAGCGTTATTTTGACCTGAAAATGACGGAATATGAGTATTTTAGATTCATTTGTATTTATTTGTCAAACTGTCATAGAATGACATTTCCACTTTAGAAACATCAATTCTTGCATGTTTTTGAAGGCCAGCATGGTTTCTTTTGAATTCGTGTTGAGTTAGTGTGAAAAGTGCAGTATATGTTCATTTTGTGCTTTTCTCGCTCAAATAGCGTTATTTTGACCTGAAAATGACGGAATATGAGTATGTTAGATTCATTTGTATTTATTTGTCAAACTGTCATAGAATGACATTTCCACTTTAGAAACATCAATTCTTGCATGTTTTTGAAGGCCAGCATGTTTTCTTTTGAATTCGTGTTGAGTTAGTGTGAAAAGTGCAGTATATGTTCATTTTGTGCTTTTCTCGCTCAAATAGCGTTATTTTGACCTGAAAATGACGGAATATGAGTATTTTAGATTCATTTGTATTTATTTGTCAAACTGTCATAGAATGACATTTCCACTTTAGAAACATCAATTCTTGCATGTTTTTGAAGGCCAGCATGGTTTCTTTTGAATTCGTGTTGAGTTAGTGTGAAAAGTGCAGTATATGTTCATTTTGTGCTTTTCTCGCTCAAATAGCGTTATTTTGAGCTGAAAATGACGGAATATGAGTATGTTAGATTCATTTGTATTTATTTGTCAAACTGTCATAGAATGACATTTCCACTTTAGAAACATCAATTCTTGCATGTTTTTGAAGGCCAGCATGGTTTCTTTTGAATTCGTGTTGAGTTAGTGTGAAAAGTGCAGTATATGTTCATTTTGTGCTTTTCTCGCTCAAATAGCGTTATTTTGAGCTGAAAATGACGGAATATGAGTATGTTAGATTCATTTGTATTTATTTGTCAAACTGTCATAGAATGACATTTCCACTTTAGAAACATCAATTCTTGCATGTTTTTGAAGGCCAGCATGGTTTCTTTTGAATTCGTGTTGAGTTAGTGTGAAAAGTGCAGTATATGTTCATTTTGTGCTTTTCTCGCTCAAATAGCGTTATTTTGAGCGGAAAATGACAGTATGTGCTTATTTCAGATTCATGTGTTTTTATGTATCAAACTGTGTGAGAATGACAATTCCACTGTAGAAACATCAAGTCTTGCATGTTTTTGAAGGACAGCATGGTTTATTTTGAATTCCTGTTGAGTTAGTGTGAAAAGTGCAGTATATGTTCATTTTGTGCTTTTCTCGCTCAAATAGCGTTATTTTGACCTGAAAATGACGGAATATGAGTATTTTAGATTCATTTGTATTTATTTGTCAAACTGTCATAGAATGACATTTCCACTTTAGAAACATCAATTCTTGCATGTTTTTGAAGGCCAGCATGGTTTCTTTTGAATTCGTGTTGAGTTAGTGTGAAAAGTGCAGTATATGTTCATTTTGTGCTTTTCTCGCTCAAATAGCGTTATTTTGAGCTGAAAATGACGGAATATGAGTATGTTAGATTCATTTGTATTTATTTGTCAAACTGTCATAGAATGACATTTCCACTTTAGAAACATCAATTCTTGCATGTTTTTGAAGGCCAGCATGGTTTCTTTTGAATTCGTGTTGAGTTAGTGTGAAAAGTGCAGTATATGTTCATTTTGTGCTTTTCTCGCTCAAATAGCGTTATTTTGAGCGGAAAATGACAGTATGTGCTTATTTCAGATTCATGTGTTTTTATGTATCAAACTGTGTGAGAATGACAATTCCACTGTAGAAACATCAAGTCTTGCATGTTTTTGAAGGACAGCATGGTTTATTTTGAATTCCTGTTGAGTTAGTGTGAAAAGTGCAGTATATGTTCATTTTGTGCTTTTCTCGCTCAAATAGCGTTATTTTGACCTGAAAATGACGGAATATGAGTATTTTAGATTCATTTGTATTTATTTGTCAAACTGTCATAGAATGACATTTCCACTTTAGAAACATCAATTCTTGCATGTTTTTGAAGGCCAGCATGGTTTCTTTTGAATTCGTGTTGAGTTAGTGTGAAAAGTGCAGTATATGTTCATTTTGTGCTTTTCTCGCTCAAATAGCGTTATTTTGAGCTGAAAATGACGGAATATGAGTATGTTAGATTCATTTGTATTTATTTGTCAAACTGTCATAGAATGACATTTCCACTTTAGAAACATCAATTCTTGCATGTTTTTGAAGGCCAGCATGTTTTCTTTTGAATTCGTGTTGAGTTAGTGTGAAAAGTGCAGTATATGTTCATTTTGTGCTTTTCTCGCTCAAATAGCGTTATTTTGACCTGAAAATGACGGAATATGAGTATTTTAGATTCATTTGTATTTATTTGTCAAACTGTCATAGAATGACATTTCCACTTTAGAAACATCAATTCTTGCATGTTTTTGAAGGCCAGCATGGTTTCTTTTGAATTCGTGTTGAGTTAGTGTGAAAAGTGCAGTATATGTTCATTTTGTGCTTTTCTCGCTCAAATAGCGTTATTTTGACCTGAAAATGACGGAATATGAGTATTTTAGATTCATTTGTATTTATTTGTCAAACTGTCATAGAATGACATTTCCACTTTAGAAACATCAATTCTTGCATGTTTTTGAAGGACAGCATGGTTTCTTTTGAATTCGTGTTGAGTTAGTGTGAAAAGTGCAGTATATGTTCATTTTGTGCTTTTCTCGCTCAAATAGCGTTATTTTGAGCGGAAAATGACAGTATGTGCTTATTTCAGATTCATGTGTTTTTATGTATCAAACTGTGTGAGAATGACAATTCCACTGTAGAAACATCAAGTCTTGCATGTTTTTGAAGGACAGCATGGTTTATTTTGAATTCCTGTTGAGTTAGTGTGAAAAGTGCAGTATATGTTCATTTTGTGCTTTTCTCGCTCAAATAGCGTTATTCTGACTTGAAAATGACGGAATATGAGTATTTTAGATTCATTTGTATTTATTTGTCAAACTGTCAGAGAATGACATTTCCACTTTAGAAACATCAATTCTTGCATGTTTTTGAAGGCCAGCATGGTTTCTTTTGAATTCGTGTTGAGTTAGTGTGAAAAGTGCAGTATATGTTCATTTTGTGCTTTTCTCGCTCAAATAGCGTTATTTTGACCTGAAAATGACGGAATATGAGTATGTTAGATTCATTTGTATTTATTTGTCAAACTGTCATAGAATGACATTTCCACTTTAGAAACATCAATTCTTGCATGTTTTTGAAGGCCAGCATGTTTTCTTTTGAATTCGTGTTGAGTTAGTGTGAAAAGTGCAGTATATGTTCATTTTGTGCTTTTCTCGCTCAAATAGCGTTATTTTGACCTGAAAATGACGGAATATGAGTATTTTAGATTCATTTGTATTTATTTGTCAAACTGTCATAGAATGACATTTCCACTTTAGAAACATCAATTCTTGCATGTTTTTGAAGGCCAGCATGGTTTCTTTTGAATTCGTGTTGAGTTAGTGTGAAAAGTGCAGTATATGTTCATTTTGTGCTTTTCTCGCTCAAATAGCGTTATTTTGAGCTGAAAATGACGGAATATGAGTATGTTAGATTCATTTGTATTTATTTGTCAAACTGTCATAGAATGACATTTCCACTTTAGAAACATCAATTCTTGCATGTTTTTGAAGGCCAGCATGGTTTCTTTTGAATTCGTGTTGAGTTAGTGTGAAAAGTGCAGTATATGTTCATTTTGTGCTTTTCTCGCTCAAATAGCGTTATTTTGAGCTGAAAATGACGGAATATGAGTATGTTAGATTCATTTGTATTTATTTGTCAAACTGTCATAGAATGACATTTCCACTTTAGAAACATCAATTCTTGCATGTTTTTGAAGGCCAGCATGGTTTCTTTTGAATTCGTGTTGAGTTAGTGTGAAAAGTGCAGTATATGTTCATTTTGTGCTTTTCTCGCTCAAATAGCGTTATTTTGAGCTGAAAATGACGGAATATGAGTATGTTAGATTCATTTGTATTTATTTGTCAAACTGTCAGAGAATGACATTTCCACTTTAGAAACATCAATTCTTGCATGTTTTTGAAGGCCAGCATGGTTTCTTTTGAATTCGTGTGGAGTTAGTGTGAAAAGTGCAGTATATGTTCATTTTGTGCTTTTCTCGCTCAAATAGCGTTATTTTGAGCTGAAAATGACGGAATATGAGTATGTTAGATTCATTTGTATTTATTTGTCAAACTGTCATAGAATGACATTTCCACTTTAGAAACATCAATTCTTGCATGTTTTTGAAGGACAGCATGGTTTCTTTTGAATTCGTGTGGAGTTAGTGTGAAAAGTGCAGTATATGTTCATTTTGTGCTTTTCTCGCTCAAATAGCGTTATTTTGAGCGGAAAATGACAGTATGTGCTTATTTCAGATTCATGTGTTTTTATGTATCAAACTGTGTGAGAATGACAATTCCACTGTAGAAACATCAAGTCTTGCATGTTTTTGAAGGACAGCATGGTTTATTTTGAATTCCTGTTGAGTTAGTGTGAAAAGTGCAGTATATGTTCATTTTGTGCTTTTCTCGCTCAAATAGCGTTATTCTGACTTGAAAATTATGGAATATGAGTATTTTAGATTCATTTGTATTTATTTGTCAAACTGTCAGAGAATGACATTTCCACTTTAGAAACATCAATTCTTACATGTTTTTGAAGGACAGCATGGTTTCTTTTGAATTCGTGTTGAGTTAGTGTGAAAAGTGCAGTATATGTTCATTTTGTGCTTTTCTCGCTTAAATAGCGTTATTTTGACCTGAAAATGACGGAATATGAGTATTTTAGATTCATTTGTATTTATTTGTCAAACTGTCATAGAATGACATTTCCACTTTAGAAACATCAATTCTTGCATGTTTTTGAAGGCCAGCATGGTTTCTTTTGAATTCGTGTTGAGTTAGTGTGAAAAGTGCAGTATATGTTCATTTTGTGCTTTTCTCGCTCAAATAGCGTTATTTTGAGCGGAAAATGACAGTATGTGCTTATTTCAGATTCATGTGTTTTTATGTATCAAACTGTGTGAGAATGACAATTCCACTGTAGAAACATCAAGTCTTGCATGTTTTTGAAGGACAGCATGGTTTATTTTGAATTCCTGTTGAGTTAGTGTGAAAAGTGCAGTATATGTTCATTTTGTGCTTTTCTCGCTCAAATAGCGTTATTCTGACTTGAAAATGACGGAATATGAGTATTTTAGATTCATTTGTATTTATTTGTCAAACTGTCATAGAATGACATTTCCACTTTAGAAACATCAATTCTTGCATGTTTTTGAAGGCCAGCATGGTTTCTTTTGAATTCGTGTTGAGTTAGTGTGAAAAGTGCAGTATATGTTCATTTTGTGCTTTTCTCGCTCAAATAGCGTTATTTTGACCTGAAAATGACGGAATATGAGTATTTTAGATTCATTTGTATTTATTTGTCAAACTGTCATAGAATGACATTTCCACTTTAGAAACATCAATTCTTGCATGTTTTTGAAGGCCAGCATGGTTTCTTTTGAATTCGTGTTGAGTTAGTGTGAAAAGTGCAGTATATGTTCATTTTGTGCTTTTCTCGCTCAAATAGCGTTATTTTGACCTGAAAATGACGGAATATGAGTATGTTAGATTCATTTGTATTTATTTGTCAAACTGTCATAGAATGACATTTCCACTTTAGAAACATCAATTCTTGCATGTTTTTGAAGGCCAGCATGTTTTCTTTTGAATTCGTGTTGAGTTAGTGTGAAAAGTGCAGTATATGTTCATTTTGTGCTTTTCTCGCTCAAATAGCGTTATTTTGACCTGAAAATGACGGAATATGAGTATTTTAGATTCATTTGTATTTATTTGTCAAACTGTCATAGAATGACATTTCCACTTTAGAAACATCAATTCTTGCATGTTTTTGAAGGCCAGCATGGTTTCTTTTGAATTCGTGTTGAGTTAGTGTGAAAAGTGCAGTATATGTTCATTTTGTGCTTTTCTCGCTCAAATAGCGTTATTTTGACCTGAAAATGACGGAATATGAGTATGTTAGATTCATTTGTATTTATTTGTCAAACTGTCATAGAATGACATTTCCACTTTAGAAACATCAATTCTTGCATGTTTTTGAAGGCCAGCATGGTTTCTTTTGAATTCGTGTTGAGTTAGTGTGAAAAGTGCAGTATATGTTCATTTTGTGCTTTTCTCGCTCAAATAGCGTTATTTTGAGCTGAAAATGACGGAATATGAGTATGTTAGATTCATTTGTATTTATTTGTCAAACTGTCATAGAATGACATTTCCACTTTAGAAACATCAATTCTTGCATGTTTTTGAAGGCCAGCATGGTTTCTTTTGAATTCGTGTTGAGTTAGTGTGAAAAGTGCAGTATATGTTCATTTTGTGCTTTTCTCGCTCAAATAGCGTTATTTTGACCTGAAAATGACGGAATATGAGTATTTTAGATTCATTTGTATTTATTTGTCAAACTGTCATAGAATGACATTTCCACTTTAGAAACATCAATTCTTGCATGTTTTTGAAGGCCAGCATGGTTTCTTTTGAATTCGTGTTGAGTTAGTGTGAAAAGTGCAGTATATGTTCATTTTGTGCTTTTCTCGCTCAAATAGCGTTATTTTGAGCTGAAAATGACGGAATATGAGTATGTTAGATTCATTTGTATTTATTTGTCAAACTGTCATAGAATGACATTTCCACTTTAGAAACATCAATTCTTGCATGTTTTTGAAGGCCAGCATGGTTTCTTTTGAATTCGTGTTGAGTTAGTGTGAAAAGTGCAGTATATGTTCATTTTGTGCTTTTCTCGCTCAAATAGCGTTATTTTGAGCGGAAAATGACAGTATGTGCTTATTTCAGATTCATGTGTTTTTATGTATCAAACTGTGTGAGAATGACAATTCCACTGTAGAAACATCAAGTCTTGCATGTTTTTGAAGGACAGCATGGTTTATTTTGAATTCCTGTTGAGTTAGTGTGAAAAGTGCAGTATATGTTCATTTTGTGCTTTTCTCGCTCAAATAGCGTTATTTTGACCTGAAAATGACGGAATATGAGTATTTTAGATTCATTTGTATTTATTTGTCAAACTGTCATAGAATGACATTTCCACTTTAGAAACATCAATTCTTGCATGTTTTTGAAGGCCAGCATGGTTTCTTTTGAATTCGTGTTGAGTTAGTGTGAAAAGTGCAGTATATGTTCATTTTGTGCTTTTCTCGCTCAAATAGCGTTATTTTGAGCGGAAAATGACAGTATGTGCTTATTTCAGATTCATGTGTTTTTATGTATCAAACTGTGTGAGAATGACAATTCCACTGTAGAAACATCAAGTCTTGCATGTTTTTGAAGGACAGCATGGTTTATTTTGAATTCCTGTTGAGTTAGTGTGAAAAGTGCAGTATATGTTCATTTTGTGCTTTTCTCGCTCAAATAGCGTTATTCTGACTTGAAAATGACGGAATATGAGTATTTTAGATTCATTTGTATTTATTTGTCAAACTGTCATAGAATGACATTTCCACTTTAGAAACATCAATTCTTGCATGTTTTTGAAGGCCAGCATGGTTTCTTTTGAATTCGTGTTGAGTTAGTGTGAAAAGTGCAGTATATGTTCATTTTGTGCTTTTCTCGCTCAAATAGCGTTATTTTGACCTGAAAATGACGGAATATGAGTATTTTAGATTCATTTGTATTTATTTGTCAAACTGTCATAGAATGACATTTCCACTTTAGAAACATCAATTCTTGCATGTTTTTGAAGGCCAGCATGGTTTCTTTTGAATTCGTGTTGAGTTAGTGTGAAAAGTGCAGTATATGTTCATTTTGTGCTTTTCTCGCTCAAATAGCGTTATTTTGACCTGAAAATGACGGAATATGAGTATGTTAGATTCATTTGTATTTATTTGTCAAACTGTCATAGAATGACATTTCCACTTTAGAAACATCAATTCTTGCATGTTTTTGAAGGCCAGCATGTTTTCTTTTGAATTCGTGTTGAGTTAGTGTGAAAAGTGCAGTATATGTTCATTTTGTGCTTTTCTCGCTCAAATAGCGTTATTTTGACCTGAAAATGACGGAATATGAGTATTTTAGATTCATTTGTATTTATTTGTCAAACTGTCATAGAATGACATTTCCACTTTAGAAACATCAATTCTTGCATGTTTTTGAAGGCCAGCATGGTTTCTTTTGAATTCGTGTTGAGTTAGTGTGAAAAGTGCAGTATATGTTCATTTTGTGCTTTTCTCGCTCAAATAGCGTTATTTTGACCTGAAAATGACGGAATATGAGTATGTTAGATTCATTTGTATTTATTTGTCAAACTGTCATAGAATGACATTTCCACTTTAGAAACATCAATTCTTGCATGTTTTTGAAGGCCAGCATGGTTTCTTTTGAATTCGTGTTGAGTTAGTGTGAAAAGTGCAGTATATGTTCATTTTGTGCTTTTCTCGCTCAAATAGCGTTATTTTGACCTGAAAATGACGGAATATGAGTATTTTAGATTCATTTGTATTTATTTGTCAAACTGTCATAGAATGACATTTCCACTTTAGAAACATCAATTCTTGCATGTTTTTGAAGGCCAGCATGGTTTCTTTTGAATTCGTGTTGAGTTAGTGTGAAAAGTGCAGTATATGTTCATTTTGTGCTTTTCTCGCTCAAATAGCGTTATTTTGAGCTGAAAATGACGGAATATGAGTATGTTAGATTCATTTGTATTTATTTGTCAAACTGTCATAGAATGACATTTCCACTTTAGAAACATCAATTCTTGCATGTTTTTGAAGGCCAGCATGGTTTCTTTTGAATTCGTGTTGAGTTAGTGTGAAAAGTGCAGTATATGTTCATTTTGTGCTTTTCTCGCTCAAATAGCGTTATTTTGAGCTGAAAATGACGGAATATGAGTATGTTAGATTCATTTGTATTTATTTGTCAAACTGTCATAGAATGACATTTCCACTTTAGAAACATCAATTCTTGCATGTTTTTGAAGGCCAGCATGGTTTCTTTTGAATTCGTGTTGAGTTAGTGTGAAAAGTGCAGTATATGTTCATTTTGTGCTTTTCTCGCTCAAATAGCGTTATTTTGAGCTGAAAATGACGGAATATGAGTATGTTAGATTCATTTGTATTTATTTGTCAAACTGTCATAGAATGACATTTCCACTTTAGAAACATCAATTCTTGCATGTTTTTGAAGGCCAGCATGGTTTCTTTTGAATTCGTGTTGAGTTAGTGTGAAAAGTGCAGTATATGTTCATTTTGTGCTTTTCTCGCTCAAATAGCGTTATTTTGAGCTGAAAATGACGGAATATGAGTATGTTAGATTCATTTGTATTTATTTGTCAAACTGTCATAGAATGACATTTCCACTTTAGAAACATCAATTCTTGCATGTTTTTGAAGGCCAGCATGGTTTCTTTTGAATTCGTGTTGAGTTAGTGTGAAAAGTGCAGTATATGTTCATTTTGTGCTTTTCTCGCTCAAATAGCGTTATTTTGAGCTGAAAATGACGGAATATGAGTATGTTAGATTCATTTGTATTTATTTGTCAAACTGTCAGAGAATGACATTTCCACTTTAGAAACATCAATTCTTGCATGTTTTTGAAGGCCAGCATGGTTTCTTTTGAATTCGTGTGGAGTTAGTGTGAAAAGTGCAGTATATGTTCATTTTGTGCTTTTCTCGCTCAAATAGCGTTATTTTGAGCTGAAAATGACGGAATATGAGTATGTTAGATTCATTTGTATTTATTTGTCAAACTGTCATAGAATGACATTTCCACTTTAGAAACATCAATTCTTGCATGTTTTTGAAGGACAGCATGGTTTCTTTTGAATTCGTGTGGAGTTAGTGTGAAAAGTGCAGTATATGTTCATTTTGTGCTTTTCTCGCTCAAATAGCGTTATTTTGAGCGGAAAATGACAGTATGTGCTTATTTCAGATTCATGTGTTTTTATGTATCAAACTGTGTGAGAATGACAATTCCACTGTAGAAACATCAAGTCTTGCATGTTTTTGAAGGACAGCATGGTTTATTTTGAATTCCTGTTGAGTTAGTGTGAAAAGTGCAGTATATGTTCATTTTGTGCTTTTCTCGCTCAAATAGCGTTATTCTGACTTGAAAATTATGGAATATGAGTATTTTAGATTCATTTGTATTTATTTGTCAAACTGTCAGAGAATGACATTTCCACTTTAGAAACATCAATTCTTACATGTTTTTGAAGGACAGCATGGTTTCTTTTGAATTCGTGTTGAGTTAGTGTGAAAAGTGCAGTATATGTTCATTTTGTGCTTTTCTCGCTCAAATAGCGTTATTTTGACCTGAAAATGACGGAATATGAGTATTTTAGATTCATTTGTATTTATTTGTCAAACTGTCATAGAATGACATTTCCACTTTAGAAACATCAATTCTTGCATGTTTTTGAAGGCCAGCATGGTTTCTTTTGAATTCGTGTTGAGTTAGTGTGAAAAGTGCAGTATATGTTCATTTTGTGCTTTTCTCGCTCAAATAGCGTTATTTTGAGCGGAAAATGACAGTATGTGCTTATTTCAGATTCATGTGTTTTTATGTATCAAACTGTGTGAGAATGACAATTCCACTGTAGAAACATCAAGTCTTGCATGTTTTTGAAGGACAGCATGGTTTATTTTGAATTCCTGTTGAGTTAGTGTGAAAAGTGCAGTATATGTTCATTTTGTGCTTTTCTCGCTCAAATAGCGTTATTCTGACTTGAAAATGACGGAATATGAGTATTTTAGATTCATTTGTATTTATTTGTCAAACTGTCATAGAATGACATTTCCACTTTAGAAACATCAATTCTTGCATGTTTTTGAAGGCCAGCATGGTTTCTTTTGAATTCGTGTTGAGTTAGTGTGAAAAGTGCAGTATATGTTCATTTTGTGCTTTTCTCGCTCAAATAGCGTTATTTTGACCTGAAAATGACGGAATATGAGTATTTTAGATTCATTTGTATTTATTTGTCAAACTGTCATAGAATGACATTTCCACTTTAGAAACATCAATTCTTGCATGTTTTTGAAGGCCAGCATGGTTTCTTTTGAATTCGTGTTGAGTTAGTGTGAAAAGTGCAGTATATGTTCATTTTGTGCTTTTCTCGCTCAAATAGCGTTATTTTGACCTGAAAATGACGGAATATGAGTATGTTAGATTCATTTGTATTTATTTGTCAAACTGTCATAGAATGACATTTCCACTTTAGAAACATCAATTCTTGCATGTTTTTGAAGGCCAGCATGTTTTCTTTTGAATTCGTGTTGAGTTAGTGTGAAAAGTGCAGTATATGTTCATTTTGTGCTTTTCTCGCTCAAATAGCGTTATTTTGACCTGAAAATGACGGAATATGAGTATTTTAGATTCATTTGTATTTATTTGTCAAACTGTCATAGAATGACATTTCCACTTTAGAAACATCAATTCTTGCATGTTTTTGAAGGCCAGCATGGTTTCTTTTGAATTCGTGTTGAGTTAGTGTGAAAAGTGCAGTATATGTTCATTTTGTGCTTTTCTCGCTCAAATAGCGTTATTTTGACCTGAAAATGACGGAATATGAGTATGTTAGATTCATTTGTATTTATTTGTCAAACTGTCATAGAATGACATTTCCACTTTAGAAACATCAATTCTTGCATGTTTTTGAAGGCCAGCATGGTTTCTTTTGAATTCGTGTTGAGTTAGTGTGAAAAGTGCAGTATATGTTCATTTTGTGCTTTTCTCGCTCAAATAGCGTTATTTTGACCTGAAAATGACGGAATATGAGTATTTTAGATTCATTTGTATTTATTTGTCAAACTGTCATAGAATGACATTTCCACTTTAGAAACATCAATTCTTGCATGTTTTTGAAGGCCAGCATGGTTTCTTTTGAATTCGTGTTGAGTTAGTGTGAAAAGTGCAGTATATGTTCATTTTGTGCTTTTCTCGCTCAAATAGCGTTATTTTGAGCTGAAAATGACGGAATATGAGTATGTTAGATTCATTTGTATTTATTTGTCAAACTGTCATAGAATGACATTTCCACTTTAGAAACATCAATTCTTGCATGTTTTTGAAGGCCAGCATGGTTTCTTTTGAATTCGTGTTGAGTTAGTGTGAAAAGTGCAGTATATGTTCATTTTGTGCTTTTCTCGCTCAAATAGCGTTATTTTGAGCTGAAAATGACGGAATATGAGTATGTTAGATTCATTTGTATTTATTTGTCAAACTGTCATAGAATGACATTTCCACTTTAGAAACATCAATTCTTGCATGTTTTTGAAGGCCAGCATGGTTTCTTTTGAATTCGTGTTGAGTTAGTGTGAAAAGTGCAGTATATGTTCATTTTGTGCTTTTCTCGCTCAAATAGCGTTATTTTGAGCTGAAAATGACGGAATATGAGTATGTTAGATTCATTTGTATTTATTTGTCAAACTGTCATAGAATGACATTTCCACTTTAGAAACATCAATTCTTGCATGTTTTTGAAGGCCAGCATGGTTTCTTTTGAATTCGTGTTGAGTTAGTGTGAAAAGTGCAGTATATGTTCATTTTGTGCTTTTCTCGCTCAAATAGCGTTATTTTGAGCTGAAAATGACGGAATATGAGTATGTTAGATTCATTTGTATTTATTTGTCAAACTGTCATAGAATGACATTTCCACTTTAGAAACATCAATTCTTGCATGTTTTTGAAGGCCAGCATGGTTTCTTTTGAATTCGTGTTGAGTTAGTGTGAAAAGTGCAGTATATGTTCATTTTGTGCTTTTCTCGCTCAAATAGCGTTATTTTGAGCGGAAAATGACAGTATGTGCTTATTTCAGATTCATGTGTTTTTATGTATCAAACTGTGTGAGAATGACAATTCCACTGTAGAAACATCAAGTCTTGCATGTTTTTGAAGGACAGCATGGTTTATTTTGAATTCCTGTTGAGTTAGTGTGAAAAGTGCAGTATATGTTCATTTTGTGCTTTTCTCGCTCAAATAGCGTTATTTTGACCTGAAAATGACGGAATATGAGTATTTTAGATTCATTTGTATTTATTTGTCAAACTGTCATAGAATGACATTTCCACTTTAGAAACATCAATTCTTGCATGTTTTTGAAGGCCAGCATGGTTTCTTTTGAATTCGTGTTGAGTTAGTGTGAAAAGTGCAGTATATGTTCATTTTGTGCTTTTCTCGCTCAAATAGCGTTATTTTGACCTGAAAATGACGGAATATGAGTATGTTAGATTCATTTGTATTTATTTGTCAAACTGTCATAGAATGACATTTCCACTTTAGAAACATCAATTCTTGCATGTTTTTGAAGGCCAGCATGTTTTCTTTTGAATTCGTGTTGAGTTAGTGTGAAAAGTGCAGTATATGTTCATTTTGTGCTTTTCTCGCTCAAATAGCGTTATTTTGACCTGAAAATGACGGAATATGAGTATTTTAGATTCATTTGTATTTATTTGTCAAACTGTCATAGAATGACATTTCCACTTTAGAAACATCAATTCTTGCATGTTTTTGAAGGCCAGCATGGTTTCTTTTGAATTCGTGTTGAGTTAGTGTGAAAAGTGCAGTATATGTTCATTTTGTGCTTTTCTCGCTCAAATAGCGTTATTTTGAGCTGAAAATGACGGAATATGAGTATGTTAGATTCATTTGTATTTATTTGTCAAACTGTCATAGAATGACATTTCCACTTTAGAAACATCAATTCTTGCATGTTTTTGAAGGCCAGCATGGTTTCTTTTGAATTCGTGTTGAGTTAGTGTGAAAAGTGCAGTATATGTTCATTTTGTGCTTTTCTCGCTCAAATAGCGTTATTTTGAGCGGAAAATGACAGTATGTGCTTATTTCAGATTCATGTGTTTTTATGTATCAAACTGTGTGAGAATGACAATTCCACTGTAGAAACATCAAGTCTTGCATGTTTTTGAAGGACAGCATGGTTTATTTTGAATTCCTGTTGAGTTAGTGTGAAAAGTGCAGTATATGTTCATTTTGTGCTTTTCTCGCTCAAATAGCGTTATTTTGACCTGAAAATGACGGAATATGAGTATTTTAGATTCATTTGTATTTATTTGTCAAACTGTCATAGAATGACATTTCCACTTTAGAAACATCAATTCTTGCATGTTTTTGAAGGCCAGCATGGTTTCTTTTGAATTCGTGTTGAGTTAGTGTGAAAAGTGCAGTATATGTTCATTTTGTGCTTTTCTCGCTCAAATAGCGTTATTTTGACCTGAAAATGACGGAATATGAGTATGTTAGATTCATTTGTATTTATTTGTCAAACTGTCATAGAATGACATTTCCACTTTAGAAACATCAATTCTTGCATGTTTTTGAAGGCCAGCATGTTTTCTTTTGAATTCGTGTTGAGTTAGTGTGAAAAGTGCAGTATATGTTCATTTTGTGCTTTTCTCGCTCAAATAGCGTTATTTTGACCTGAAAATGACGGAATATGAGTATTTTAGATTCATTTGTATTTATTTGTCAAACTGTCATAGAATGACATTTCCACTTTAGAAACATCAATT
Organism: Chaetodon auriga; assembly: GCF_051107435.1. Classification (NCBI taxonomy): domain Eukaryota; kingdom Metazoa; phylum Chordata; class Actinopteri; order Chaetodontiformes; family Chaetodontidae; genus Chaetodon; species Chaetodon auriga. Next base: position 23,907 of record NW_027481950.1, read on the forward strand.
CTTGCATGTTTTTGAAGGCCAGCATGGTTTCTTTTGAATTCGTGTTGAGTTAGTGTGAAAAGTGCAGTATATGTTCATTTTGTGCTTTTCTCGCTCAAATAGCGTTATTTTGAGCTGAAAATGACGGAATATGAGTATGTTAGATTCATTTGTATTTATTTGTCAAACTGTCATAGAATGACATTTCCACTTTAGAAACATCAATTCTTGCATGTTTTTGAAGGCCAGCATGGTTTCTTTTGAATTCGTGTTGAGTTAGTGTGAAAAGTGCAGTATATGTTCATTTTGTGCTTTTCTCGCTCAAATAGCGTTATTTTGAGCGGAAAATGACAGTATGTGCTTATTTCAGATTCATGTGTTTTTATGTATCAAACTGTGTGAGAATGACAATTCCACTGTAGAAACATCAAGTCTTGCATGTTTTTGAAGGACAGCATGGTTTATTTTGAATTCCTGTTGAGTTAGTGTGAAAAGTGCAGTATATGTTCATTTTGTGCTTTTCTCGCTCAAATAGCGTTATTTTGACCTGAAAATGACGGAATATGAGTATTTTAGATTCATTTGTATTTATTTGTCAAACTGTCATAGAATGACATTTCCACTTTAGAAACATCAATTCTTGCATGTTTTTGAAGGCCAGCATGGTTTCTTTTGAATTCGTGTTGAGTTAGTGTGAAAAGTGCAGTATATGTTCATTTTGTGCTTTTCTCGCTCAAATAGCGTTATTTTGACCTGAAAATGACGGAATATGAGTATGTTAGATTCATTTGTATTTATTTGTCAAACTGTCATAGAATGACATTTCCACTTTAGAAACATCAATTCTTGCATGTTTTTGAAGGCCAGCATGTTTTCTTTTGAATTCGTGTTGAGTTAGTGTGAAAAGTGCAGTATATGTTCATTTTGTGCTTTTCTCGCTCAAATAGCGTTATTTTGACCTGAAAATGACGGAATATGAGTATTTTAGATTCATTTGTATTTATTTGTCAAACTGTCATAGAATGACATTTCCACTTTAGAAACATCAATTCTTGCATGTTTTTGAAGGCCAGCATGGTTTCTTTTGAATTCGTGTTGAGTTAGTGTGAAAAGTGCAGTATATGTTCATTTTGTGCTTTTCTCGCTCAAATAGCGTTATTTTGAGCTGAAAATGACGGAATATGAGTATGTTAGATTCATTTGTATTTATTTGTCAAACTGTCATAGAATGACATTTCCACTTTAGAAACATCAATTCTTGCATGTTTTTGAAGGCCAGCATGGTTTCTTTTGAATTCGTGTTGAGTTAGTGTGAAAAGTGCAGTATATGTTCATTTTGTGCTTTTCTCGCTCAAATAGCGTTATTTTGAGCGGAAAATGACAGTATGTGCTTATTTCAGATTCATGTGTTTTTATGTATCAAACTGTGTGAGAATGACAATTCCACTGTAGAAACATCAAGTCTTGCATGTTTTTGAAGGACAGCATGGTTTATTTTGAATTCCTGTTGAGTTAGTGTGAAAAGTGCAGTATATGTTCATTTTGTGCTTTTCTCGCTCAAATAGCGTTATTTTGACCTGAAAATGACGGAATATGAGTATTTTAGATTCATTTGTATTTATTTGTCAAACTGTCATAGAATGACATTTCCACTTTAGAAACATCAATTCTTGCATGTTTTTGAAGGCCAGCATGGTTTCTTTTGAATTCGTGTTGAGTTAGTGTGAAAAGTGCAGTATATGTTCATTTTGTGCTTTTCTCGCTCAAATAGCGTTATTTTGACCTGAAAATGACGGAATATGAGTATGTTAGATTCATTTGTATTTATTTGTCAAACTGTCATAGAATGACATTTCCACTTTAGAAACATCAATTCTTGCATGTTTTTGAAGGCCAGCATGTTTTCTTTTGAATTCGTGTTGAGTTAGTGTGAAAAGTGCAGTATATGTTCATTTTGTGCTTTTCTCGCTCAAATAGCGTTATTTTGACCTGAAAATGACGGAATATGAGTATTTTAGATTCATTTGTATTTATTTGTCAAACTGTCATAGAATGACATTTCCACTTTAGAAACATCAATTCTTGCATGTTTTTGAAGGCCAGCATGGTTTCTTTTGAATTCGTGTTGAGTTAGTGTGAAAAGTGCAGTATATGTTCATTTTGTGCTTTTCTCGCTCAAATAGCGTTATTTTGAGCTGAAAATGACGGAATATGAGTATGTTAGATTCATTTGTATTTATTTGTCAAACTGTCATAGAATGACATTTCCACTTTAGAAACATCAATTCTTGCATGTTTTTGAAGGCCAGCATGGTTTCTTTTGAATTCGTGTTGAGTTAGTGTGAAAAGTGCAGTATATGTTCATTTTGTGCTTTTCTCGCTCAAATAGCGTTATTTTGAGCGGAAAATGACGGAATATGAGTATGTTAGATTCATTTGTATTTATTTGTCAAACTGTCATAGAATGACATTTCCACTTTAGAAACATCAATTCTTGCATGTTTTTGAAGGCCAGCATGGTTTCTTTTGAATTCGTGTTGAGTTAGTGTGAAAAGTGCAGTATATGTTCATTTTGTGCTTTTCTCGCTCAAATAGCGTTATTTTGAGCTGAAAATGACGGAATATGAGTATGTTAGATTCATTTGTATTTATTTGTCAAACTGTCATAGAATGACATTTCCACTTTAGAAACATCAATTCTTGCATGTTTTTGAAGGCCAGCATGGTTTCTTTTGAATTCGTGTTGAGTTAGTGTGAAAAGTGCAGTATATGTTCATTTTGTGCTTTTCTCGCTCAAATAGCGTTATTTTGAGCTGAAAATGACGGAATATGAGTATGTTAGATTCATTTGTATTTATTTGTCAAACTGTCATAGAATGACATTTCCACTTTAGAAACATCAATTCTTGCATGTTTTTGAAGGCCAGCATGGTTTCTTTTGAATTCGTGTTGAGTTAGTGTGAAAAGTGCAGTATATGTTCATTTTGTGCTTTTCTCGCTCAAATAGCGTTATTTTGAGCGGAAAATGACAGTATGTGCTTATTTCAGATTCATGTGTTTTTATGTATCAAACTGTGTGAGAATGACAATTCCACTGTAGAAACATCAAGTCTTGCATGTTTTTGAAGGACAGCATGGTTTATTTTGAATTCCTGTTGAGTTAGTGTGAAAAGTGCAGTATATGTTCATTTTGTGCTTTTCTCGCTCAAATAGCGTTATTTTGAGCGGAAAATGACAGTATGTGCTTATTTCAGATTCATGTGTTTTTATGTATCAAACTGTGTGAGAATGACAATTCCACTGTAGAAACATCAAGTCTTGCATGTTTTTGAAGGACAGCATGGTTTATTTTGAATTCCTGTTGAGTTAGTGTGAAAAGTGCAGTATATGTTCATTTTGTGCTTTTCTCGCTCAAATAGCGTTATTTTGACCTGAAAATGACGGAATATGAGTATTTTAGATTCATTTGTATTTATTTGTCAAACTGTCATAGAATGACATTTCCACTTTAGAAACATCAATTCTTGCATGTTTTTGAAGGCCAGCATGGTTTCTTTTGAATTCGTGTTGAGTTAGTGTGAAAAGTGCAGTATATGTTCATTTTGTGCTTTTCTCGCTCAAATAGCGTTATTTTGACCTGAAAATGACGGAATATGAGTATGTTAGATTCATTTGTATTTATTTGTCAAACTGTCATAGAATGACATTTCCACTTTAGAAACATCAATTCTTGCATGTTTTTGAAGGCCAGCATGTTTTCTTTTGAATTCGTGTTGAGTTAGTGTGAAAAGTGCAGTATATGTTCATTTTGTGCTTTTCTCGCTCAAATAGCGTTATTTTGACCTGAAAATGACGGAATATGAGTATTTTAGATTCATTTGTATTTATTTGTCAAACTGTCATAGAATGACATTTCCACTTTAGAAACATCAATTCTTGCATGTTTTTGAAGGCCAGCATGGTTTCTTTTGAATTCGTGTTGAGTTAGTGTGAAAAGTGCAGTATATGTTCATTTTGTGCTTTTCTCGCTCAAATAGCGTTATTTTGAGCTGAAAATGACGGAATATGAGTATGTTAGATTCATTTGTATTTATTTGTCAAACTGTCATAGAATGACATTTCCACTTTAGAAACATCAATTCTTGCATGTTTTTGAAGGCCAGCATGGTTTCTTTTGAATTCGTGTTGAGTTAGTGTGAAAAGTGCAGTATATGTTCATTTTGTGCTTTTCTCGCTCAAATAGCGTTATTTTGAGCGGAAAATGACGGAATATGAGTATGTTAGATTCATTTGTATTTATTTGTCAAACTGTCATAGAATGACATTTCCACTTTAGAAACATCAATTCTTGCATGTTTTTGAAGGCCAGCATGGTTTCTTTTGAATTCGTGTTGAGTTAGTGTGAAAAGTGCAGTATATGTTCATTTTGTGCTTTTCTCGCTCAAATAGCGTTATTTTGAGCTGAAAATGACGGAATATGAGTATGTTAGATTCATTTGTATTTATTTGTCAAACTGTCATAGAATGACATTTCCACTTTAGAAACATCAATTCTTGCATGTTTTTGAAGGCCAGCATGGTTTCTTTTGAATTCGTGTTGAGTTAGTGTGAAAAGTGCAGTATATGTTCATTTTGTGCTTTTCTCGCTCAAATAGCGTTATTTTGAGCTGAAAATGACGGAATATGAGTATGTTAGATTCATTTGTATTTATTTGTCAAACTGTCATAGAATGACATTTCCACTTTAGAAACATCAATTCTTGCATGTTTTTGAAGGCCAGCATGGTTTCTTTTGAATTCGTGTTGAGTTAGTGTGAAAAGTGCAGTATATGTTCATTTTGTGCTTTTCTCGCTCAAATAGCGTTATTTTGAGCGGAAAATGACAGTATGTGCTTATTTCAGATTCATGTGTTTTTATGTATCAAACTGTGTGAGAATGACAATTCCACTGTAGAAACATCAAGTCTTGCATGTTTTTGAAGGACAGCATGGTTTATTTTGAATTCCTGTTGAGTTAGTGTGAAAAGTGCAGTATATGTTCATTTTGTGCTTTTCTCGCTCAAATAGCGTTATTTTGACCTGAAAATGACGGAATATGAGTATTTTAGATTCATTTGTATTTATTTGTCAAACTGTCATAGAATGACATTTCCACTTTAGAAACATCAATTCTTGCATGTTTTTGAAGGCCAGCATGGTTTCTTTTGAATTCGTGTTGAGTTAGTGTGAAAAGTGCAGTATATGTTCATTTTGTGCTTTTCTCGCTCAAATAGCGTTATTTTGACCTGAAAATGACGGAATATGAGTATGTTAGATTCATTTGTATTTATTTGTCAAACTGTCATAGAATGACATTTCCACTTTAGAAACATCAATTCTTGCATGTTTTTGAAGGCCAGCATGTTTTCTTTTGAATTCGTGTTGAGTTAGTGTGAAAAGTGCAGTATATGTTCATTTTGTGCTTTTCTCGCTCAAATAGCGTTATTTTGACCTGAAAATGACGGAATATGAGTATTTTAGATTCATTTGTATTTATTTGTCAAACTGTCATAGAATGACATTTCCACTTTAGAAACATCAATTCTTGCATGTTTTTGAAGGCCAGCATGGTTTCTTTTGAATTCGTGTTGAGTTAGTGTGAAAAGTGCAGTATATGTTCATTTTGTGCTTTTCTCGCTCAAATAGCGTTATTTTGAGCTGAAAATGACGGAATATGAGTATGTTAGATTCATTTGTATTTATTTGTCAAACTGTCATAGAATGACATTTCCACTTTAGAAACATCAATTCTTGCATGTTTTTGAAGGCCAGCATGGTTTCTTTTGAATTCGTGTTGAGTTAGTGTGAAAAGTGCAGTATATGTTCATTTTGTGCTTTTCTCGCTCAAATAGCGTTATTTTGAGCGGAAAATGACAGTATGTGCTTATTTCAGATTCATGTGTTTTTATGTATCAAACTGTGTGAGAATGACAATTCCACTGTAGAAACATCAAGTCTTGCATGTTTTTGAAGGACAGCATGGTTTATTTTGAATTCCTGTTGAGTTAGTGTGAAAAGTGCAGTATATGTTCATTTTGTGCTTTTCTCGCTCAAATAGCGTTATTTTGACCTGAAAATGACGGAATATGAGTATTTTAGATTCATTTGTATTTATTTGTCAAACTGTCATAGAATGACATTTCCACTTTAGAAACATCAATTCTTGCATGTTTTTGAAGGCCAGCATGGTTTCTTTTGAATTCGTGTTGAGTTAGTGTGAAAAGTGCAGTATATGTTCATTTTGTGCTTTTCTCGCTCAAATAGCGTTATTTTGACCTGAAAATGACGGAATATGAGTATGTTAGATTCATTTGTATTTATTTGTCAAACTGTCATAGAATGACATTTCCACTTTAGAAACATCAATTCTTGCATGTTTTTGAAGGCCAGCATGTTTTCTTTTGAATTCGTGTTGAGTTAGTGTGAAAAGTGCAGTATATGTTCATTTTGTGCTTTTCTCGCTCAAATAGCGTTATTTTGACCTGAAAATGACGGAATATGAGTATTTTAGATTCATTTGTATTTATTTGTCAAACTGTCATAGAATGACATTTCCACTTTAGAAACATCAATTCTTGCATGTTTTTGAAGGCCAGCATGGTTTCTTTTGAATTCGTGTTGAGTTAGTGTGAAAAGTGCAGTATATGTTCATTTTGTGCTTTTCTCGCTCAAATAGCGTTATTTTGAGCTGAAAATGACGGAATATGAGTATGTTAGATTCATTTGTATTTATTTGTCAAACTGTCATAGAATGACATTTCCACTTTAGAAACATCAATTCTTGCATGTTTTTGAAGGCCAGCATGGTTTCTTTTGAATTCGTGTTGAGTTAGTGTGAAAAGTGCAGTATATGTTCATTTTGTGCTTTTCTCGCTCAAATAGCGTTATTTTGAGCGGAAAATGACAGTATGTGCTTATTTCAGATTCATGTGTTTTTATGTATCAAACTGTGTGAGAATGACAATTCCACTGTAGAAACATCAAGTCTTGCATGTTTTTGAAGGACAGCATGGTTTATTTTGAATTCCTGTTGAGTTAGTGTGAAAAGTGCAGTATATGTTCATTTTGTGCTTTTCTCGCTCAAATAGCGTTATTTTGACCTGAAAATGACGGAATATGAGTATTTTAGATTCATTTGTATTTATTTGTCAAACTGTCATAGAATGACATTTCCACTTTAGAAACATCAATTCTTGCATGTTTTTGAAGGCCAGCATGGTTTCTTTTGAATTCGTGTTGAGTTAGTGTGAAAAGTGCAGTATATGTTCATTTTGTGCTTTTCTCGCTCAAATAGCGTTATTTTGACCTGAAAATGACGGAATATGAGTATGTTAGATTCATTTGTATTTATTTGTCAAACTGTCATAGAATGACATTTCCACTTTAGAAACATCAATTCTTGCATGTTTTTGAAGGCCAGCATGTTTTCTTTTGAATTCGTGTTGAGTTAGTGTGAAAAGTGCAGTATATGTTCATTTTGTGCTTTTCTCGCTCAAATAGCGTTATTTTGACCTGAAAATGACGGAATATGAGTATTTTAGATTCATTTGTATTTATTTGTCAAACTGTCATAGAATGACATTTCCACTTTAGAAACATCAATTCTTGCATGTTTTTGAAGGCCAGCATGGTTTCTTTTGAATTCGTGTTGAGTTAGTGTGAAAAGTGCAGTATATGTTCATTTTGTGCTTTTCTCGCTCAAATAGCGTTATTTTGAGCTGAAAATGACGGAATATGAGTATGTTAGATTCATTTGTATTTATTTGTCAAACTGTCATAGAATGACATTTCCACTTTAGAAACATCAATTCTTGCATGTTTTTGAAGGCCAGCATGGTTTCTTTTGAATTCGTGTTGAGTTAGTGTGAAAAGTGCAGTATATGTTCATTTTGTGCTTTTCTCGCTCAAATAGCGTTATTTTGAGCGGAAAATGACAGTATGTGCTTATTTCAGATTCATGTGTTTTTATGTATCAAACTGTGTGAGAATGACAATTCCACTGTAGAAACATCAAGTCTTGCATGTTTTTGAAGGACAGCATGGTTTATTTTGAATTCCTGTTGAGTTAGTGTGAAAAGTGCAGTATATGTTCATTTTGTGCTTTTCTCGCTCAAATAGCGTTATTCTGACTTGAAAATGACGGAATATGAGTATTTTAGATTCATTTGTATTTATTTGTCAAACTGTCATAGAATGACATTTCCACTTTAGAAACATCAATTCTTGCATGTTTTTGAAGGCCAGCATGGTTTCTTTTGAATTCGTGTTGAGTTAGTGTGAAAAGTGCAGTATATGTTCATTTTGTGCTTTTCTCGCTCAAATAGCGTTATTTTGAGCTGAAAATGACGGAATATGAGTATGTTAGATTCATTTGTATTTATTTGTCAAACTGTCATAGAATGACATTTCCACTTTAGAAACATCAATTCTTGCATGTTTTTGAAGGCCAGCATGTTTTCTTTTGAATTCGTGTTGAGTTAGTGTGAAAAGTGCAGTATATGTTCATTTTGTGCTTTTCTCGCTCAAATAGCGTTATTTTGACCTGAAAATGACGGAATATGAGTATTTTAGATTCATTTGTATTTATTTGTCAAACTGTCATAGAATGACATTTCCACTTTAGAAACATCAATTCTTGCATGTTTTTGAAGGCCAGCATGGTTTCTTTTGAATTCGTGTTGAGTTAGTGTGAAAAGTGCAGTATATGTTCATTTTGTGCTTTTCTCGCTCAAATAGCGTTATTTTGAGCTGAAAATGACGGAATATGAGTATGTTAGATTCATTTGTATTTATTTGTCAAACTGTCATAGAATGACATTTCCACTTTAGAAACATCAATTCTTGCATGTTTTTGAAGGCCAGCATGGTTTCTTTTGAATTCGTGTTGAGTTAGTGTGAAAAGTGCAGTATATGTTCATTTTGTGCTTTTCTCGCTCAAATAGCGTTATTTTGAGCGGAAAATGACAGTATGTGCTTATTTCAGATTCATGTGTTTTTATGTATCAAACTGTGTGAGAATGACAATTCCACTGTAGAAACATCAAGTCTTGCATGTTTTTGAAGGACAGCATGGTTTATTTTGAATTCCTGTTGAGTTAGTGTGAAAAGTGCAGTATATGTTCATTTTGTGCTTTTCTCGCTCAAATAGCGTTATTTTGACCTGAAAATGACGGAATATGAGTATTTTAGATTCATTTGTATTTATTTGTCAAACTGTCATAGAATGACATTTCCACTTTAGAAACATCAATTCTTGCATGTTTTTGAAGGCCAGCATGGTTTCTTTTGAATTCGTGTTGAGTTAGTGTGAAAAGTGCAGTATATGTTCATTTTGTGCTTTTCTCGCTCAAATAGCGTTATTTTGACCTGAAAATGACGGAATATGAGTATGTTAGATTCATTTGTATTTATTTGTCAAACTGTCATAGAATGACATTTCCACTTTAGAAACATCAATTCTTGCATGTTTTTGAAGGCCAGCATGTTTTCTTTTGAATTCGTGTTGAGTTAGTGTGAAAAGTGCAGTATATGTTCATTTTGTGCTTTTCTCGCTCAAATAGCGTTATTTTGACCTGAAAATGACGGAATATGAGTATTTTAGATTCATTTGTATTTATTTGTCAAACTGTCATAGAATGACATTTCCACTTTAGAAACATCAATTCTTGCATGTTTTTGAAGGCCAGCATGGTTTCTTTTGAATTCGTGTTGAGTTAGTGTGAAAAGTGCAGTATATGTTCATTTTGTGCTTTTCTCGCTCAAATAGCGTTATTTTGAGCTGAAAATGACGGAATATGAGTATGTTAGATTCATTTGTATTTATTTGTCAAACTGTCATAGAATGACATTTCCACTTTAGAAACATCAATTCTTGCATGTTTTTGAAGGCCAGCATGGTTTCTTTTGAATTCGTGTTGAGTTAGTGTGAAAAGTGCAGTATATGTTCATTTTGTGCTTTTCTCGCTCAAATAGCGTTATTTTGACCTGAAAATGACGGAATATGAGTATGTTAGATTCATTTGTATTTATTTGTCAAACTGTCATAGAATGACATTTCCACTTTAGAAACATCAATTCTTGCATGTTTTTGAAGGCCAGCATGTTTTCTTTTGAATTCGTGTTGAGTTAGTGTGAAAAGTGCAGTATATGTTCATTTTGTGCTTTTCTCGCTCAAATAGCGTTATTTTGACCTGAAAATGACGGAATATGAGTATTTTAGATTCATTTGTATTTATTTGTCAAACTGTCATAGAATGACATTTCCACTTTAGAAACATCAATTCTTGCATGTTTTTGAAGGCCAGCATGGTTTCTTTTGAATTCGTGTTGAGTTAGTGTGAAAAGTGCAGTATATGTTCATTTTGTGCTTTTCTCGCTCAAATAGCGTTATTTTGAGCTGAAAATGACGGAATATGAGTATGTTAGATTCATTTGTATTTATTTGTCAAACTGTCATAGAATGACATTTCCACTTTAGAAACATCAATTCTTGCATGTTTTTGAAGGCCAGCATGGTTTCTTTTGAATTCGTGTTGAGTTAGTGTGAAAAGTGCAGTATATGTTCATTTTGTGCTTTTCTCGCTCAAATAGCGTTATTTTGAGCGGAAAATGACAGTATGTGCTTATTTCAGATTCATGTGTTTTTATGTATCAAACTGTGTGAGAATGACAATTCCACTGTAGAAACATCAAGTCTTGCATGTTTTTGAAGGACAGCATGGTTTATTTTGAATTCCTGTTGAGTTAGTGTGAAAAGTGCAGTATATGTTCATTTTGTGCTTTTCTCGCTCAAATAGCGTTATTTTGACCTGAAAATGACGGAATATGAGTATTTTAGATTCATTTGTATTTATTTGTCAAACTGTCATAGAATGACATTTCCACTTTAGAAACATCAATTCTTGCATGTTTTTGAAGGCCAGCATGGTTTCTTTTGAATTCGTGTTGAGTTAGTGTGAAAAGTGCAGTATATGTTCATTTTGTGCTTTTCTCGCTCAAATAGCGTTATTTTGACCTGAAAATGACGGAATATGAGTATGTTAGATTCATTTGTATTTATTTGTCAAACTGTCATAGAATGACATTTCCACTTTAGAAACATCAATTCTTGCATGTTTTTGAAGGCCAGCATGTTTTCTTTTGAATTCGTGTTGAGTTAGTGTGAAAAGTGCAGTATATGTTCATTTTGTGCTTTTCTCGCTCAAATAGCGTTATTTTGACCTGAAAATGACGGAATATGAGTATTTTAGATTCATTTGTATTTATTTGTCAAACTGTCATAGAATGACATTTCCACTTTAGAAACATCAATTCTTGCATGTTTTTGAAGGCCAGCATGGTTTCTTTTGAATTCGTGTTGAGTTAGTGTGAAAAGTGCAGTATATGTTCATTTTGTGCTTTTCTCGCTCAAATAGCGTTATTTTGAGCTGAAAATGACGGAATATGAGTATGTTAGATTCATTTGTATTTATTTGTCAAACTGTCATAGAATGACATTTCCACTTTAGAAACATCAATTCTTGCATGTTTTTGAAGGCCAGCATGGTTTCTTTTGAATTCGTGTTGAGTTAGTGTGAAAAGTGCAGTATATGTTCATTTTGTGCTTTTCTCGCTCAAATAGCGTTATTTTGAGCGGAAAATGACAGTATGTGCTTATTTCAGATTCATGTGTTTTTATGTATCAAACTGTGTGAGAATGACAATTCCACTGTAGAAACATCAAGTCTTGCATGTTTTTGAAGGACAGCATGGTTTATTTTGAATTCCTGTTGAGTTAGTGTGAAAAGTGCAGTATATGTTCATTTTGTGCTTTTCTCGCTCAAATAGCGTTATTTTGACCTGAAAATGACGGAATATGAGTATTTTAGATTCATTTGTATTTATTTGTCAAACTGTCATAGAATGACATTTCCACTTTAGAAACATCAATTCTTGCATGTTTTTGAAGGCCAGCATGGTTTCTTTTGAATTCGTGTTGAGTTAGTGTGAAAAGTGCAGTATATGTTCATTTTGTGCTTTTCTCGCTCAAATAGCGTTATTTTGACCTGAAAATGACGGAATATGAGTATGTTAGATTCATTTGTATTTATTTGTCAAACTGTCATAGAATGACATTTCCACTTTAGAAACATCAATTCTTGCATGTTTTTGAAGGCCAGCATGTTTTCTTTTGAATTCGTGTTGAGTTAGTGTGAAAAGTGCAGTATATGTTCATTTTGTGCTTTTCTCGCTCAAATAGCGTTATTTTGACCTGAAAATGACGGAATATGAGTATTTTAGATTCATTTGTATTTATTTGTCAAACTGTCATAGAATGACATTTCCACTTTAGAAACATCAATTCTTGCATGTTTTTGAAGGCCAGCATGGTTTCTTTTGAATTCGTGTTGAGTTAGTGTGAAAAGTGCAGTATATGTTCATTTTGTGCTTTTCTCGCTCAAATAGCGTTATTTTGAGCTGAAAATGACGGAATATGAGTATGTTAGATTCATTTGTATTTATTTGTCAAACTGTCATAGAATGACATTTCCACTTTAGAAACATCAATTCTTGCATGTTTTTGAAGGCCAGCATGGTTTCTTTTGAATTCGTGTTGAGTTAGTGTGAAAAGTGCAGTATATGTTCATTTTGTGCTTTTCTCGCTCAAATAGCGTTATTTTGAGCGGAAAATGACAGTATGTGCTTATTTCAGATTCATGTGTTTTTATGTATCAAACTGTGTGAGAATGACAATTCCACTGTAGAAACATCAAGTCTTGCATGTTTTTGAAGGACAGCATGGTTTATTTTGAATTCCTGTTGAGTTAGTGTGAAAAGTGCAGTATATGTTCATTTTGTGCTTTTCTCGCTCAAATAGCGTTATTTTGACCTGAAAATGACGGAATATGAGTATTTTAGATTCATTTGTATTTATTTGTCAAACTGTCATAGAATGACATTTCCACTTTAGAAACATCAATTCTTGCATGTTTTTGAAGGCCAGCATGGTTTCTTTTGAATTCGTGTTGAGTTAGTGTGAAAAGTGCAGTATATGTTCATTTTGTGCTTTTCTCGCTCAAATAGCGTTATTTTGACCTGAAAATGACGGAATATGAGTATGTTAGATTCATTTGTATTTATTTGTCAAACTGTCATAGAATGACATTTCCACTTTAGAAACATCAATTCTTGCATGTTTTTGAAGGCCAGCATGTTTTCTTTTGAATTCGTGTTGAGTTAGTGTGAAAAGTGCAGTATATGTTCATTTTGTGCTTTTCTCGCTCAAATAGCGTTATTTTGACCTGAAAATGACGGAATATGAGTATTTTAGATTCATTTGTATTTATTTGTCAAACTGTCATAGAATGACATTTCCACTTTAGAAACATCAATTCTTGCATGTTTTTGAAGGCCAGCATGGTTTCTTTTGAATTCGTGTTGAGTTAGTGTGAAAAGTGCAGTATATGTTCATTTTGTGCTTTTCTCGCTCAAATAGCGTTATTTTGAGCTGAAAATGACGGAATATGAGTATGTTAGATTCATTTGTATTTATTTGTCAAACTGTCATAGAATGACATTTCCACTTTAGAAACATCAATTCTTGCATGTTTTTGAAGGCCAGCATGGTTTCTTTTGAATTCGTGTTGAGTTAGTGTGAAAAGTGCAGTATATGTTCATTTTGTGCTTTTCTCGCTCAAATAGCGTTATTTTGAGCGGAAAATGACAGTATGTGCTTATTTCAGATTCATGTGTTTTTATGTATCAAACTGTGTGAGAATGACAATTCCACTGTAGAAACATCAAGTCTTGCATGTTTTTGAAGGACAGCATGGTTTATTTTGAATTCCTGTTGAGTTAGTGTGAAAAGTGCAGTATATGTTCATTTTGTGCTTTTCTCGCTCAAATAGCGTTATTTTGACCTGAAAATGACGGAATATGAGTATTTTAGATTCATTTGTATTTATTTGTCAAACTGTCATAGAATGACATTTCCACTTTAGAAACATCAATTCTTGCATGTTTTTGAAGGCCAGCATGGTTTCTTTTGAATTCGTGTTGAGTTAGTGTGAAAAGTGCAGTATATGTTCATTTTGTGCTTTTCTCGCTCAAATAGCGTTATTTTGACCTGAAAATGACGGAATATGAGTATGTTAGATTCATTTGTATTTATTTGTCAAACTGTCATAGAATGACATTTCCACTTTAGAAACATCAATTCTTGCATGTTTTTGAAGGCCAGCATGTTTTCTTTTGAATTCGTGTTGAGTTAGTGTGAAAAGTGCAGTATATGTTCATTTTGTGCTTTTCTCGCTCAAATAGCGTTATTTTGACCTGAAAATGACGGAATATGAGTATTTTAGATTCATTTGTATTTATTTGTCAAACTGTCATAGAATGACATTTCCACTTTAGAAACATCAATTCTTGCATGTTTTTGAAGGCCAGCATGGTTTCTTTTGAATTCGTGTTGAGTTAGTGTGAAAAGTGCAGTATATGTTCATTTTGTGCTTTTCTCGCTCAAATAGCGTTATTTTGAGCTGAAAATGACGGAATATGAGTATGTTAGATTCATTTGTATTTATTTGTCAAACTGTCATAGAATGACATTTCCACTTTAGAAACATCAATTCTTGCATGTTTTTGAAGGCCAGCATGGTTTCTTTTGAATTCGTGTTGAGTTAGTGTGAAAAGTGCAGTATATGTTCATTTTGTGCTTTTCTCGCTCAAATAGCGTTATTTTGAGCGGAAAATGACAGTATGTGCTTATTTCAGATTCATGTGTTTTTATGTATCAAACTGTGTGAGAATGACAATTCCACTGTAGAAACATCAAGTCTTGCATGTTTTTGAAGGACAGCATGGTTTATTTTGAATTCCTGTTGAGTTAGTGTGAAAAGTGCAGTATATGTTCATTTTGTGCTTTTCTCGCTCAAATAGCGTTATTTTGACCTGAAAATGACGGAATATGAGTATTTTAGATTCATTTGTATTTATTTGTCAAACTGTCATAGAATGACATTTCCACTTTAGAAACATCAATTCTTGCATGTTTTTGAAGGCCAGCATGGTTTCTTTTGAATTCGTGTTGAGTTAGTGTGAAAAGTGCAGTATATGTTCATTTTGTGCTTTTCTCGCTCAAATAGCGTTATTTTGACCTGAAAATGACGGAATATGAGTATGTTAGATTCATTTGTATTTATTTGTCAAACTGTCATAGAATGACATTTCCACTTTAGAAACATCAATTCTTGCATGTTTTTGAAGGCCAGCATGTTTTCTTTTGAATTCGTGTTGAGTTAGTGTGAAAAGTGCAGTATATGTTCATTTTGTGCTTTTCTCGCTCAAATAGCGTTATTTTGACCTGAAAATGACGGAATATGAGTATTTTAGATTCATTTGTATTTATTTGTCAAACTGTCATAGAATGACATTTCCACTTTAGAAACATCAATTCTTGCATGTTTTTGAAGGCCAGCATGGTTTCTTTTGAATTCGTGTTGAGTTAGTGTGAAAAGTGCAGTATATGTTCATTTTGTGCTTTTCTCGCTCAAATAGCGTTATTTTGAGCTGAAAATGACGGAATATGAGTATGTTAGATTCATTTGTATTTATTTGTCAAACTGTCATAGAATGACATTTCCACTTTAGAAACATCAATTCTTGCATGTTTTTGAAGGCCAGCATGGTTTCTTTTGAATTCGTGTTGAGTTAGTGTGAAAAGTGCAGTATATGTTCATTTTGTGCTTTTCTCGCTCAAATAGCGTTATTTTGACCTGAAAATGACGGAATATGAGTATTTTAGATTCATTTGTATTTATTTGTCAAACTGTCATAGAATGACATTTCCACTTTAGAAACATCAATTCTTGCATGTTTTTGAAGGCCAGCATGGTTTCTTTTGAATTCGTGTTGAGTTAGTGTGAAAAGTGCAGTATATGTTCATTTTGTGCTTTTCTCGCTCAAATAGCGTTATTTTGAGCTGAAAATGACGGAATATGAGTATGTTAGATTCATTTGTATTTATTTGTCAAACTGTCATAGAATGACATTTCCACTTTAGAAACATCAATTCTTGCATGTTTTTGAAGGCCAGCATGGTTTCTTTTGAATTCGTGTTGAGTTAGTGTGAAAAGTGCAGTATATGTTCATTTTGTGCTTTTCTCGCTCAAATAGCGTTATTTTGAGCTGAAAATGACGGAATATGAGTATGTTAGATTCATTTGTATTTATTTGTCAAACTGTCATAGAATGACATTTCCACTTTAGAAACATCAATTCTTGCATGTTTTTGAAGGCCAGCATGGTTTCTTTTGAATTCGTGTTGAGTTAGTGTGAAAAGTGCAGTATATGTTCATTTTGTGCTTTTCTCGCTCAAATAGCGTTATTTTGAGCGGAAAATGACAGTATGTGCTTATTTCAGATTCATGTGTTTTTATGTATCAAACTGTGTGAGAATGACAATTCCACTGTAGAAACATCAAGTCTTGCATGTTTTTGAAGGACAGCATGGTTTATTTTGAATTCCTGTTGAGTTAGTGTGAAAAGTGCAGTATATGTTCATTTTGTGCTTTTCTCGCTCAAATAGCGTTATTTTGACCTGAAAATGACGGAATATGAGTATTTTAGATTCATTTGTATTTATTTGTCAAACTGTCATAGAATGACATTTCCACTTTAGAAACATCAATTCTTGCATGTTTTTGAAGGCCAGCATGGTTTCTTTTGAATTCGTGTTGAGTTAGTGTGAAAAGTGCAGTATATGTTCATTTTGTGCTTTTCTCGCTCAAATAGCGTTATTTTGACCTGAAAATGACGGAATATGAGTATGTTAGATTCATTTGTATTTATTTGTCAAACTGTCATAGAATGACATTTCCACTTTAGAAACATCAATTCTTGCATGTTTTTGAAGGCCAGCATGTTTTCTTTTGAATTCGTGTTGAGTTAGTGTGAAAAGTGCAGTATATGTTCATTTTGTGCTTTTCTCGCTCAAATAGCGTTATTTTGACCTGAAAATGACGGAATATGAGTATTTTAGATTCATTTGTATTTATTTGTCAAACTGTCATAGAATGACATTTCCACTTTAGAAACATCAATTCTTGCATGTTTTTGAAGGCCAGCATGGTTTCTTTTGAATTCGTGTTGAGTTAGTGTGAAAAGTGCAGTATATGTTCATTTTGTGCTTTTCTCGCTCAAATAGCGTTATTTTGAGCTGAAAATGACGGAATATGAGTATGTTAGATTCATTTGTATTTATTTGTCAAACTGTCATAGAATGACATTTCCACTTTAGAAACATCAATTCTTGCATGTTTTTGAAGGCCAGCATGGTTTCTTTTGAATTCGTGTTGAGTTAGTGTGAAAAGTGCAGTATATGTTCATTTTGTGCTTTTCTCGCTCAAATAGCGTTATTTTGAGCGGAAAATGACAGTATGTGCTTATTTCAGATTCATGTGTTTTTATGTATCAAACTGTGTGAGAATGACAATTCCACTGTAGAAACATCAAGTCTTGCATGTTTTTGAAGGACAGCATGGTTTATTTTGAATTCCTGTTGAGTTAGTGTGAAAAGTGCAGTATATGTTCATTTTGTGCTTTTCTCGCTCAAATAGCGTTATTTTGACCTGAAAATGACGGAATATGAGTATTTTAGATTCATTTGTATTTATTTGTCAAACTGTCATAGAATGACATTTCCACTTTAGAAACATCAATTCTTGCATGTTTTTGAAGGCCAGCATGGTTTCTTTTGAATTCGTGTTGAGTTAGTGTGAAAAGTGCAGTATATGTTCATTTTGTGCTTTTCTCGCTCAAATAGCGTTATTTTGACCTGAAAATGACGGAATATGAGTATTTTAGATTCATTTGTATTTATTTGTCAAACTGTCATAGAATGACATTTCCACTTTAGAAACATCAATTCTTGCATGTTTTTGAAGGCCAGCATGTTTTCTTTTGAATTCGTGTTGAGTTAGTGTGAAAAGTGCAGTATATGTTCATTTTGTGCTTTTCTCGCTCAAATAGCGTTATTTTGACCTGAAAATGACGGAATATGAGTATTTTAGATTCATTTGTATTTATTTGTCAAACTGTCATAGAATGACATTTCCACTTTAGAAACATCAATTCTTGCATGTTTTTGAAGGCCAGCATGGTTTCTTTTGAATTCGTGTTGAGTTAGTGTGAAAAGTGCAGTATATGTTCATTTTGTGCTTTTCTCGCTCAAATAGCGTTATTCTGACTTGAAAATGACGGAATATGAGTATTTTAGATTCATTTGTATTTATTTGTCAAACTGTCAGAGAATGACATTTCCACTTTAGAAACATCAATTCTTGCATGTTTTTGAAGGACAGCATGGTTTCTTTTGAATTCGTGTTGAGTTAGTGTGAAAAGTGCAGTATATGTTCATTTTGTGCTTTTCTCGCTCAAATAGCGTTATTTTGACCTGAAAATGACGGAATATGAGTATTTTAGATTCATTTGTATTTATTTGTCAAACTGTCATAGAATGACATTTCCACTTTAGAAACATCAATTCTTGCATGTTTTTGAAGGCCAGCATGGTTTCTTTTGAATTCGTGTTGAGTTAGTGTGAAAAGTGCAGTATATGTTCATTTTGTGCTTTTCTCGCTCAAATAGCGTTATTTTGACCTGAAAATGACGGAATATGAGTATGTTAGATTCATTTGTATTTATTTGTCAAACTGTCATAGAATGACATTTCCACTTTAGAAACATCAATTCTTGCATGTTTTTGAAGGCCAGCATGGTTTCTTTTGAATTCGTGTTGAGTTAGTGTGAAAAGTGCAGTATATGTTCATTTTGTGCTTTTCTCGCTCAAATAGCGTTATTTTGAGCGGAAAATGACAGTATGTGCTTATTTCAGATTCATGTGTTTTTATGTATCAAACTGTGTGAGAATGACAATTCCACTGTAGAAACATCAAGTCTTGCATGTTTTTGAAGGACAGCATGGTTTATTTTGAATTCCTGTTGAGTTAGTGTGAAAAGTGCAGTATATGTTCATTTTGTGCTTTTCTCGCTCAAATAGCGTTATTCTGACTTGAAAATGACGGAATATGAGTATTTTAGATTCATTTGTATTTATTTGTCAAACTGTCAGAGAATGACATTTCCACTTTAGAAACATCAATTCTTGCATGTTTTTGAAGGCCAGCATGGTTTCTTTTGAATTCGTGTTGAGTTAGTGTGAAAAGTGCAGTATATGTTCATTTTGTGCTTTTCTCGCTCAAATAGCGTTATTTTGACCTGAAAATGACGGAATATGAGTATTTTAGATTCATTTGTATTTATTTGTCAAACTGTCATAGAATGACATTTCCACTTTAGAAACATCAATTCTTGCATGTTTTTGAAGGCCAGCATGGTTTCTTTTGAATTCGTGTTGAGTTAGTGTGAAAAGTGCAGTATATGTTCATTTTCTGCTTTTCTCGCTCAAATAGCGTTATTTTGAGCGGAAAATGACAGTATGTGCTTATTTCAGATTCATGTGTTTTTATGTATCAAACTGTGTGAGAATGACAATTCCACTGTAGAAACATCAAGTCTTGCATGTTTTTGAAGGACAGCATGGTTTATTTTGAATTCCTGTTGAGTTAGTGTGAAAAGTGCAGTATATGTTCATTTTGTGCTTTTCTCGCTCAAATAGCGTTATTCTGACTTGAAAATGACGGAATATGAGTATTTTAGATTCATTTGTATTTATTTGTCAAACTGTCAGAGAATGACATTTCCACTTTAGAAACATCAATTCTTGCATGTTTTTGAAGGCCAGCATGGTTTCTTTTGAATTCGTGTTGAGTTAGTGTGAAAAGTGCAGTATATGTTCATTTTGTGCTTTTCTCGCTCAAATAGCGTTATTTTGACCTGAAAATGACGGAATATGAGTATTTTAGATTCATTTGTATTTATTTGTCAAACTGTCATAGAATGACATTTCCACTTTAGAAACATCAATTCTTGCATGTTTTTGAAGGCCAGCATGGTTTCTTTTGAATTCGTGTTGAGTTAGTGTGAAAAGTGCAGTATATGTTCATTTTCTGCTTTTCTCGCTCAAATAGCGTTATTTTGAGCGGAAAATGACAGTATGTGCTTATTTCAGATTCATGTGTTTTTATGTATCAAACTGTGTGAGAATGACAATTCCACTGTAGAAACATCAAGTCTTGCATGTTTTTGAAGGACAGCATGGTTTATTTTGAATTCCTGTTGAGTTAGTGTGAAAAGTGCAGTATATGTTCATTTTGTGCTTTTCTCGCTCAAATAGCGTTATTCTGACTTGAAAATGACGGAATATGAGTATTTTAGATTCATTTGTATTTATTTGTCAAACTGTCATAGAATGACATTTCCACTTTAGAAACATCAATTCTTGCATGTTTTTGAAGGCCAGCATGGTTTCTTTTGAATTCGTGTTGAGTTAGTGTGAAAAGTGCAGTATATGTTCATTTTGTGCTTTTCTCGCTCAAATAGCGTTATTTTGACCTGAAAATGACGGAATATGAGTATTTTAGATTCATTTGTATTTATTTGTCAAACTGTCATAGAATGACATTTCCACTTTAGAAACATCAATTCTTGCATGTTTTTGAAGGCCAGCATGGTTTCTTTTGAATTCGTGTTGAGTTAGTGTGAAAAGTGCAGTATATGTTCATTTTGTGCTTTTCTCGCTCAAATAGCGTTATTTTGACCTGAAAATGACGGAATATGAGTATGTTAGATTCATTTGTATTTATTTGTCAAACTGTCATAGAATGACATTTCCACTTTAGAAACATCAATTCTTGCATGTTTTTGAAGGCCAGCATGTTTTCTTTTGAATTCGTGTTGAGTTAGTGTGAAAAGTGCAGTATATGTTCATTTTGTGCTTTTCTCGCTCAAATAGCGTTATTTTGACCTGAAAATGACGGAATATGAGTATTTTAGATTCATTTGTATTTATTTGTCAAACTGTCATAGAATGACATTTCCACTTTAGAAACATCAATTCTTGCATGTTTTTGAAGGCCAGCATGGTTTCTTTTGAATTCGTGTTGAGTTAGTGTGAAAAGTGCAGTATATGTTCATTTTGTGCTTTTCTCGCTCAAATAGCGTTATTTTGACCTGAAAATGACGGAATATGAGTATGTTAGATTCATTTGTATTTATTTGTCAAACTGTCATAGAATGACATTTCCACTTTAGAAACATCAATTCTTGCATGTTTTTGAAGGCCAGCATGGTTTCTTTTGAATTCGTGTTGAGTTAGTGTGAAAAGTGCAGTATATGTTCATTTTGTGCTTTTCTCGCTCAAATAGCGTTATTTTGACCTGAAAATGACGGAATATGAGTATTTTAGATTCATTTGTATTTATTTGTCAAACTGTCATAGAATGACATTTCCACTTTAGAAACATCAATTCTTGCATGTTTTTGAAGGCCAGCATGGTTTCTTTTGAATTCGTGTTGAGTTAGTGTGAAAAGTGCAGTATATGTTCATTTTGTGCTTTTCTCGCTCAAATAGCGTTATTTTGACCTGAAAATGACGGAATATGAGTATGTTAGATTCATTTGTATTTATTTGTCAAACTGTCATAGAATGACATTTCCACTTTAGAAACATCAATTCTTGCATGTTTTTGAAGGCCAGCATGTTTTCTTTTGAATTCGTGTTGAGTTAGTGTGAAAAGTGCAGTATATGTTCATTTTGTGCTTTTCTCGCTCAAATAGCGTTATTTTGACCTGAAAATGACGGAATATGAGTATTTTAGATTCATTTGTATTTATTTGTCAAACTGTCATAGAATGACATTTCCACTTTAGAAACATCAATTCTTGCATGTTTTTGAAGGCCAGCATGGTTTCTTTTGAATTCGTGTTGAGTTAGTGTGAAAAGTGCAGTATATGTTCATTTTGTGCTTTTCTCGCTCAAATAGCGTTATTTTGACCTGAAAATGACGGAATATGAGTATGTTAGATTCATTTGTATTTATTTGTCAAACTGTCATAGAATGACATTTCCACTTTAGAAACATCAATTCTTGCATGTTTTTGAAGGCCAGCATGGTTTCTTTTGAATTCGTGTTGAGTTAGTGTGAAAAGTGCAGTATATGTTCATTTTGTGCTTTTCTCGCTCAAATAGCGTTATTTTGACCTGAAAATGACGGAATATGAGTATTTTAGATTCATTTGTATTTATTTGTCAAACTGTCATAGAATGACATTTCCACTTTAGAAACATCAATTCTTGCATGTTTTTGAAGGCCAGCATGGTTTCTTTTGAATTCGTGTTGAGTTAGTGTGAAAAGTGCAGTATATGTTCATTTTGTGCTTTTCTCGCTCAAATAGCGTTATTTTGACCTGAAAATGACGGAATATGAGTATGTTAGATTCATTTGTATTTATTTGTCAAACTGTCATAGAATGACATTTCCACTTTAGAAACATCAATTCTTGCATGTTTTTGAAGGCCAGCATGGTTTCTTTTGAATTCGTGTTGAGTTAGTGTGAAAAGTGCAGTATATGTTCATTTTGTGCTTTTCTCGCTCAAATAGCGTTATTTTGAGCGGAAAATGACAGTATGTGCTTATTTCAGATTCATGTGTTTTTATGTATCAAACTGTGTGAGAATGACAATTCCACTGTAGAAACATCAAGTCTTGCATGTTTTTGAAGGACAGCATGGTTTATTTTGAATTCCTGTTGAGTTAGTGTGAAAAGTGCAGTATATGTTCATTTTGTGCTTTTCTCGCTCAAATAGCGTTATTCTGACTTGAAAATGACGGAATATGAGTATTTTAGATTCATTTGTATTTATTTGTCAAACTGTCAGAGAATGACATTTCCACTTTAGAAACATCAATTCTTGCATGTTTTTGAAGGCCAGCATGGTTTCTTTTGAATTCGTGTTGAGTTAGTGTGAAAAGTGCAGTATATGTTCATTTTGTGCTTTTCTCGCTCAAATAGCGTTATTTTGACCTGAAAATGACGGAATATGAGTATTTTAGATTCATTTGTATTTATTTGTCAAACTGTCATAGAATGACATTTCCACTTTAGAAACATCAATTCTTGCATGTTTTTGAAGGCCAGCATGGTTTCTTTTGAATTCGTGTTGAGTTAGTGTGAAAAGTGCAGTATATGTTCATTTTCTGCTTTTCTCGCTCAAATAGCGTTATTTTGAGCGGAAAATGACAGTATGTGCTTATTTCAGATTCATGTGTTTTTATGTATCAAACTGTGTGAGAATGACAATTCCACTGTAGAAACATCAAGTCTTGCATGTTTTTGAAGGACAGCATGGTTTATTTTGAATTCCTGTTGAGTTAGTGTGAAAAGTGCAGTATATGTTCATTTTGTGCTTTTCTCGCTCAAATAGCGTTATTCTGACTTGAAAATGACGGAATATGAGTATTTTAGATTCATTTGTATTTATTTGTCAAACTGTCATAGAATGACATTTCCACTTTAGAAACATCAATTCTTGCATGTTTTTGAAGGCCAGCATGGTTTCTTTTGAATTCGTGTTGAGTTAGTGTGAAAAGTGCAGTATATGTTCATTTTGTGCTTTTCTCGCTCAAATAGCGTTATTTTGACCTGAAAATGACGGAATATGAGTATTTTAGATTCATTTGTATTTATTTGTCAAACTGTCATAGAATGACATTTCCACTTTAGAAACATCAATTCTTGCATGTTTTTGAAGGCCAGCATGGTTTCTTTTGAATTCGTGTTGAGTTAGTGTGAAAAGTGCAGTATATGTTCATTTTGTGCTTTTCTCGCTCAAATAGCGTTATTTTGACCTGAAAATGACGGAATATGAGTATGTTAGATTCATTTGTATTTATTTGTCAAACTGTCATAGAATGACATTTCCACTTTAGAAACATCAATTCTTGCATGTTTTTGAAGGCCAGCATGTTTTCTTTTGAATTCGTGTTGAGTTAGTGTGAAAAGTGCAGTATATGTTCATTTTGTGCTTTTCTCGCTCAAATAGCGTTATTTTGACCTGAAAATGACGGAATATGAGTATTTTAGATTCATTTGTATTTATTTGTCAAACTGTCATAGAATGACATTTCCACTTTAGAAACATCAATTCTTGCATGTTTTTGAAGGCCAGCATGGTTTCTTTTGAATTCGTGTTGAGTTAGTGTGAAAAGTGCAGTATATGTTCATTTTGTGCTTTTCTCGCTCAAATAGCGTTATTTTGACCTGAAAATGACGGAATATGAGTATGTTAGATTCATTTGTATTTATTTGTCAAACTGTCATAGAATGACATTTCCACTTTAGAAACATCAATTCTTGCATGTTTTTGAAGGCCAGCATGGTTTCTTTTGAATTCGTGTTGAGTTAGTGTGAAAAGTGCAGTATATGTTCATTTTGTGCTTTTCTCGCTCAAATAGCGTTATTTTGACCTGAAAATGACGGAATATGAGTATTTTAGATTCATTTGTATTTATTTGTCAAACTGTCATAGAATGACATTTCCACTTTAGAAACATCAATTCTTGCATGTTTTTGAAGGCCAGCATGTTTTCTTTTGAATTCGTGTTGAGTTAGTGTGAAAAGTGCAGTATATGTTCATTTTGTGCTTTTCTCGCTCAAATAGCGTTATTTTGACCTGAAAATGACGGAATATGAGTATTTTAGATTCATTTGTATTTATTTGTCAAACTGTCATAGAATGACATTTCCACTTTAGAAACATCAATTCTTGCATGTTTTTGAAGGCCAGCATGTTTTCTTTTGAATTCGTGTTGAGTTAGTGTGAAAAGTGCAGTATATGTTCATTTTGTGCTTTTCTCGCTCAAATAGCGTTATTTTGACCTGAAAATGACGGAATATGAGTATTTTAGATTCATTTGTATTTATTTGTCAAACTGTCATAGAATGACATTTCCACTTTAGAAACATCAATTCTTGCATGTTTTTGAAGGCCAGCATGGTTTCTTTTGAATTCGTGTTGAGTTAGTGTGAAAAGTGCAGTATATGTTCATTTTGTGCTTTTCTCGCTCAAATAGCGTTATTTTGACCTGAAAATGACGGAATATGAGTATTTTAGATTCATTTGTATTTATTTGTCAAACTGTCATAGAATGACATTTCCACTTAGAAACATCAATTCTTGCATGTTTTTGAAGGCCAGCATGTTTTCTTTTGAATTCGTGTTGAGTTAGTGTGAAAAGTGCAGTATATGTTCATTTTGTGCTTTTCTCGCTCAAATAGCGTTATTTTGACCTGAAAATGACGGAATATGAGTATTTTAGATTCATTTGTATTTATTTGTCAAACTGTCATAGAATGACATTTCCACTTTAGAAACATCAATTCTTGCATGTTTTTGAAGGCCAGCATGGTTTCTTTTGAATTCGTGTTGAGTTAGTGTGAAAAGTGCAGTATATGTTCATTTTGTGCTTTTCTCGCTCAAATAGCGTTATTTTGACCTGAAAATGACGGAATATGAGTATTTTAGATTCATTTGTATTTATTTGTCAAACTGTCATAGAATGACATTTCCACTTTAGAAACATCAATTCTTGCATGTTTTTGAAGGCCAGCATGGTTTCTTTTGAATTCGTGTTGAGTTAGTGTGAAAAGTGCAGTATATGTTCATTTTGTGCTTTTCTCGCTCAAATAGCGTTATTTTGACCTGAAAATGACGGAATATGAGTATTTTAGATTCATTTGTATTTATTTGTCAAACTGTCATAGAATGACATTTCCACTTTAGAAACATCAATTCTTGCATGTTTTGAAGGCCAGCATGGTTTCTTTTGAATTCGTGTTGAGTTAGTGTGAAAAGTGCAGTATATGTTCATTTTGTGCTTTTCTCGCTCAAATAGCGTTATTCTGACTTGAAAATGACGGAATATGAGTATTTTAGATTCATTTGTATTTATTTGTCAAACTGTCAGAGAATGACATTTCCACTTTAGAAACATCAATTCTTGCATGTTATTGAAGGACAGCATGGTTTCTTTTGAATTCGTGTTGAGTTAGTGTGAAAAGTGCAGTATATGTTCATTTTGTGCTTTTCTCGCTCAAATAGCGTTATTTTGACCTGAAAATGACGGAATATGAGTATTTTAGATTCATTTGTATTTATTTGTCAAACTGTCATAGAATGACATTTCCACTTTAGAAACATCAATTCTTGCATGTTTTTGAAGGCCAGCATGGTTTCTTTTGAATTCGTGTTGAGTTAGTGTGAAAAGTGCAGTATATGTTCATTTTGTGCTTTTCTCGCTCAAATAGCGTTATTTTGACCTGAAAATGACGGAATATGAGTATTTTAGATTCATTTGTATTTATTTGTCAAACTGTCATAGAATGACATTTCCACTTTAGAAACATCAATTCTTGCATGTTTTTGAAGGCCAGCATGGTTTCTTTTGAATTCGTGTTGAGTTAGTGTGAAAAGTGCAGTATATGTTCATTTTGTGCTTTTCTCGCTCAAATAGCGTTATTTTGACCTGAAAATGACGGAATATGAGTATTTTAGATTCATTTGTATTTATTTGTCAAACTGTCATAGAATGACATTTCCACTTTAGAAACATCAATTCTTGCATGTTTTTGAAGGCCAGCATGGTTTCTTTTGAATTCGTGTTGAGTTAGTGTGAAAAGTGCAGTATATGTTCATTTTGTGCTTTTCTCGCTCAAATAGCGTTATTTTGACCTGAAAATGACGGAATATGAGTATTTTAGATTCATTTGTATTTATTTGTCAAACTGTCATAGAATGACATTTCCACTTTAGAAACATCAATTCTTGCATGTTTTTGAAGGCCAGCATGGTTTCTTTTGAATTCGTGTTGAGTTAGTGTGAAAAGTGCAGTATATGTTCATTTTGTGCTTTTCTCGCTCAAATAGCGTTATTTTGACCTGAAAATGACGGAATATGAGTATTTTAGATTCATTTGTATTTATTTGTCAAACTGTCATAGAATGACATTTCCACTTTAGAAACATCAATTCTTGCATGTTTTTGAAGGCCAGCATGGTTTCTTTTGAATTCGTGTTGAGTTAGTGTGAAAAGTGCAGTATATGTTCATTTTGTGCTTTTCTCGCTCAAATAGCGTTATTTTGACCTGAAAATGACGGAATATGAGTATTTTAGATTCATTTGTATTTATTTGTCAAACTGTCATAGAATGACATTTCCACTTTAGAAACATCAATTCTTGCATGTTTTTGAAGGCCAGCATGGTTTCTTTTGAATTCGTGTTGAGTTAGTGTGAAAAGTGCAGTATATGTTCATTTTGTGCTTTTCTCGCTCAAATAGCGTTATTTTGACCTGAAAATGACGGAATATGAGTATTTTAGATTCATTTGTATTTATTTGTCAAACTGTCATAGAATGACATTTCCACTTTAGAAACATCAATTCTTGCATGTTTTTGAAGGCCAGCATGGTTTCTTTTGAATTCGTGTTGAGTTAGTGTGAAAAGTGCAGTATATGTTCATTTTGTGCTTTTCTCGCTCAAATAGCGTTATTTTGACCTGAAAATGACGGAATATGAGTATTTTAGATTCATTTGTATTTATTTGTCAAACTGTCATAGAATGACATTTCCACTTTAGAAACATCAATTCTTGCATGTTTTTGAAGGCCAGCATGGTTTCTTTTGAATTCGTGTTGAGTTAGTGTGAAAAGT
The DNA here is from genome assembly GCF_051107435.1 of Chaetodon auriga. Classification (NCBI taxonomy): domain Eukaryota; kingdom Metazoa; phylum Chordata; class Actinopteri; order Chaetodontiformes; family Chaetodontidae; genus Chaetodon; species Chaetodon auriga. The sequence continues at coordinate 51,572 of NW_027481950.1, forward strand.
GCAGTATATGTTCATTTTGTGCTTTTCTCGCTCAAATAGCGTTATTTTGACCTGAAAATGACGGAATATGAGTATTTTAGATTCATTTGTATTTATTTGTCAAACTGTCATAGAATGACATTTCCACTTTAGAAACATCAATTCTTGCATGTTTTTGAAGGCCAGCATGGTTTCTTTTGAATTCGTGTTGAGTTAGTGTGAAAAGTGCAGTATATGTTCATTTTGTGCTTTTCTCGCTCAAATAGCGTTATTTTGACCTGAAAATGACGGAATATGAGTATTTTAGATTCATTTGTATTTATTTGTCAAACTGTCATAGAATGACATTTCCACTTTAGAAACATCAATTCTTGCATGTTTTTGAAGGCCAGCATGGTTTCTTTTGAATTCGTGTTGAGTTAGTGTGAAAAGTGCAGTATATGTTCATTTTGTGCTTTTCTCGCTCAAATAGCGTTATTTTGACCTGAAAATGACGGAATATGAGTATTTTAGATTCATTTGTATTTATTTGTCAAACTGTCATAGAATGACATTTCCACTTTAGAAACATCAATTCTTGCATGTTTTTGAAGGCCAGCATGGTTTCTTTTGAATTCGTGTTGAGTTAGTGTGAAAAGTGCAGTATATGTTCATTTTGTGCTTTTCTCGCTCAAATAGCGTTATTTTGACCTGAAAATGACGGAATATGAGTATGTTAGATTCATTTGTATTTATTTGTCAAACTGTCATAGAATGACATTTCCACTTTAGAAACATCAATTCTTGCATGTTTTTGAAGGCCAGCATGGTTTCTTTTGAATTCGTGTTGAGTTAGTGTGAAAAGTGCAGTCTATGTTCATTTTGTGCTTTTCTCGCTCAAATAGCGTTATTTTGACCTGAAAATGACGGAATATGAGTATTTTAGATTCATTTGTATTTATTTGTCAAACTGTCATAGAATGACATTTCCACTTTAGAAACATCAATTCTTGCATGTTTTTGAAGGCCAGCATGGTTTCTTTTGAATTCGTGTTGAGTTAGTGTGAAAAGTGCAGTATATGTTCATTTTGTGCTTTTCTCGCTCAAATAGCGTTATTTTGACCTGAAAATGACGGAATACGAGTATTTTAGATTCATTTGTATTTATTTGTCAAACTGTCATAGAATGACATTTCCACTTTAGAAACATCAATTCTTGCATGTTTTTGAAGGCCAGCATGGTTTCTTTTGAATTCGTGTTGAGTTAGTGTGAAAAGTGCAGTATATGTTCATTTTGTGCTTTTCTCGCTCAAATAGCGTTATTTTGACCTGAAAATGAC